>NW_020956008.1:107418-110597 GCF_003031625.1 Empidonax traillii | reverse complement strand
CTAATTAATCTATGAATGAATTACGTTTCTAGAAACATGCTATATTATAATCAATTTTAAGTGAGTTCCTAACAGAAGATAAGATGAAGAAAAAGCTGTAAAATTACCAGAGGCTGATAAATTCTGTTTACTATGACTGATGATTTTTATGGAGGATAATTTTACAATCCATCAAACTTTTGTCAGTTCGAGAATCATGCTGCCAAACGTATGCAGTAAATTAATTTTTAAATTTACATATTTATTAAAAATCTTATTGAAAACAGCAGGAAGTAAGCCTTGTTTGAATAATAAAATAACTTGTTATTCTACTGGAAAGAAAACAAAAACCCCCCAACCTTCTATTAAGATGATTTTATAGCAAGGCAATAATTATAAACAACTACATGAATTAGTTAACCAAACACTGTATTAAATAACCAACTCAAAATTAATCAATAATTTAAAAAAAAAAACCAACAAAACCCAACAAAAACTGTTGGAAGATAATCAGGAAAAAAATGCAGTTTAAAAGCTAAGAAATTCATGGCTGGATTTCAGATGTGCTTGAGGACATGTTTGCTAACTCAGGCCTGTTGGCAGGAGCTCCTCGATTCCTGGTGAAAGCGTGGGGAGCTGCAGGTGTCTGCCTGCACAGCTCCCCCACTCAAAGTGCTGAACAGGAATGGGCTGTTACAGCAATGCTCTCGTGCACGTGGCCACAGGAACGTGCCCACTGTGATGTGCTGCTGGCTCAGAAATTCAGTCTGTGACCCAAGCCTGTGCCCACCCTCACAGAACACAAATCCACTTGTAAAGAAAGCGTTACAGCTGCACCCGGGGCACCTCCTGCTAAAACCTGAACCACAACCATAGAAACATCTGCTGAGCAAGGGGATAAACAGAACCAACAAAGGAGCAAAGACCACAGCACGTGTTAGCATGTGGCATAATCCACATGAGGAGAGCAAGAACTACTTCCCCATCATTTATACATTTATACAAGGAAGGACGAAGTGCGTCAAAATGGTGGAACAGGGAAGTGTGGTGCGGTTTTCCCCCAACCTCTGGGGCCACTCTTGAAATACAGACTTTGTGTGTACAAAATGCATAAACCATCATGTCTGCATCCATGAGAAACAAGACTTGATACCTTGATAATTACATCTCATCACAGACCTCTCACTTGTCTTGTGAGTGATCAGGGCTGAGGAACAGCCCTTATTTGATTTATGGATTGTGGAGTACCTGGTCCACGTTCAAATCCTGCAGTATGCCTGGTACCTGGAAGAATCCATGTTATTTGGGGTGTCCAGCATGGTGACCAGGAGTAAGCACCATGCCTGTACTCGTGGTCACAACAATGAGAACAGGAACAGGTTAACATTAATTTTAATAATTTAGCCTGTGGGCTGAAATGTATCTTGATTGAAAAAAATATAGATTGTAACTAATCTGATGTTTATCACACAACTCAAGGATAGAGTCCTTCACTGTGACTCAGTAGCCATGGGGGTTAATCCAAAAAGAAACAAGAGAGAGAGGTGTATGTGCAGGGCTATGTCCTAAATGCTGATGCTAGATGATAGTCATTTTCTTAGCTCTAAAGGATGCTCAAAAAGAAACGCTGTTTATTATCAAGAGAATTAAGAACTAGAATTGCTAGAAATAAGAATTTGGAATTTAACAGGGTAATGCTGGGCACCAAGATGACCACTGCTGGAGATGCAGATGGAAGTTCCTACAGCCAGGAGATTTATAAGTGTTCAACTTGCCTCCTCACCAGATTAAAGCAGTGATATCCATTTTGATTAATACACATATCATCTGGCTGTGATCCGAGGGGAATTTTAGTTAATTTATGGATTTAGATGTTTTTGCTTCATCTTTTAGACACAAGTACATCTGTTTCTGGTCATGAGAACCTCTATTCTACTTTGTGGCTCAGCCAGGCATACAAAATGTCTCCCACTGGGATCTGGCAGGAGGTCTTAGTGGTTGCAAACTCTTTTTGAGGGGCGTAGCCTTGGAACAGAAAAAGAGTCAAGGGCAAGAATGTTGCCCTTTGCCTTTCCACCTTTGCCTTCCCTGGATATCAGCAAGGTGCAAGTTAAGCAGATAACAAACAGGACCTAAAAGGCTGGTAACCATTTGTGCTGAGCCTTGTAAAAGACCCTTCCTAGAATGTAAGGTGTTATTTTGGAAAGGCTTTGGAGGCTTTTTCAAAGACAGGAAGCACTGTGAAAATATATATTGGGAACCCTGGTTCTGTGGTGTCTGACCCCCCTTGTCTGGCTGTGAGAAAAGCCTTTGTTGGGAATAATCAAAGAAGGAATTTGGTGTGAAGAACCAGCACAGGGTCCCATTCCCACAGTGGGCTCCCTGCAGTGACAGAATAATGTAGTATCTTTTGTATTGATTTTTGCTGCAATTCTGTATAAAAACAGAAACGTGCACGTGAAGTGACAGCCACATGGATGGATTTGCTGGACAAATGCTTTAGAAGATTTATTGACCTTAGCAATACAGGAGTGTGTCTGCAGCATGAATGCTGCAAACTAGTGAGATATTGGTGATAGAGAACATGTTCCTATGCCTTAACTACAGATTATATTATTATTAATATATTAGGCCACTAGGAGGACTAAAATACAACTGGAATTCATGCAGACACACTGTACAGCCAATATGCACTCACTTTTTGAATGCCCAAAGATGATGCAAGGAGAAAACCTGGATAAAAATACGGAATGAAGCAGTTTCCAGGCACTACTAGTGAAAAAGTAATTTGAAAAATATTGTTGAAAATGAGCAGTCATTTAATATTTATTGGAATAGAAAAAATCCCACAAAACTTGAAGTGTTGATTTCTTCAATATCCTAGATATTCAGGATTCAAATACTTGTAACAATGCAATTGAAATTTCTACCATGTGCAGACATTGCTAGGAACATTTTATGGTCAGCAGGACTGCTAAGGCAGTAAAGTTCTGCTCATACAAAACTCTTTGCAGGATCAGGGTGTGACTTTGCTTCTGACATTCTAAAAATTCCTCATCAGAGGGGCAATGTGTTTATGGTCAGCCCTTGTAATGCAAGATCCCATCTTGAGCAAGAATGCTTGATTAGAATATTAAGTGATAATGATTATTTGCTTAGCACTGCTATGGGGTTTTCAAAGCTCTCAAAGCAGCCTGCTA
>NW_020956008.1:104934-107397 GCF_003031625.1 Empidonax traillii | reverse complement strand
CTCCAGCACCTCAATATCCTTCCTGAACTGAGGGGCCCAGAGCTGAACACAATACTCAAGGTGTGGCCTCACCAGTGCTGAGTACAGGGGAAGGATCACTTCCCTGCTCCTGCTGGCCACACTGTTCTTGATGCAGGCCAGGATGCCATTGGCCTTCTTGGCCACCTGGGCACACTGCTGGCTCATGTTTAGCCTCCTGTCGATCAGCACCCCCAGGTCCCTTTCTGCCTGGCAGCTCTCCAGCCACTCTGTGCCCAGCCTGTAGTGCTGCAGGGGGTTGTTGTGGCCAAAGTGCAGGACCCGGCACTTGGCCTTGTTGAACTTCATCCCATTGGAGTCAGCCCATCTCTCCAGTCTATCCAGATCCCTCTGCAGAGCCCTCCTGCCTTCCGGCAGGTCGACACTCCCTCCCAACTTGGTGTCATTACATTTCATCACAGACCTCTCACTTGTCTTGTGAGTGATCAGGGCTGAGGAACAGCCCTTATTTGATTTATGGATTGTGGAGTACCTGGTCCACGTTCAAATCCTGCAGTATGCCTGGTACCTGGAAAAATCCATGTTGTTTGGGGTGTCCAGCATGGTGACCAGGAGTAAGGACCATGCCTGTACTCGTGGTCACAACAATGAGAACAGGAACAGGTTAACATTAATTTTAATAATTTAGCCTGTGGGCTGAAATGTATCTTGATTGAAAAAAATATAGATTGTAACTAATCTGATGTTTATCACACAACTCAAGGATAGAGTCCTTCACTGTGACTCAGTAGCCATGGGGGTTAATCCAAAAAGAAATGAGAGAGAGAGGTGTATGTGCAGGGCTATGTCCTAAATGCTGATGCTAGATGATAGTCATTTTCTTAGCTCTAAAGGATGCTCAAAAAGAAACGCTGTTTATTATCAAGAGAATTAAGAACTAGAATTGCTAGAAATAAGAATTTGGAATTTAACAGGGTAATGCTGGGCACCAAGATGACCACTGCTGGAGATGCAGATGGAAGTTCCTACAGCCAGGAGATTTATAAGTGTTCAACTTGCCTCCTCACCAGATTAAAGCAGTGATATCCATTTTGATTAATACACATATCATCTGGCTGCGATCCGAGGGGAATTTTAGTTAATTTGTGGATTTAGATGTTTTTGCTTCATCTTTTAGACACAAGTACATCTGTTTCTGGTCATGAGAACCTCTATTCTACTTTGTGGCTCAGCCAGGCATACAAAATGTCTCCCACTGGGATCTGGCAGGAGGCCTTAGTGGTTGCAAACTCTTTTTGAGGGGCGTAGCCTTGGAACAGAAAAAGAGTCAAGGGCAAGAATGTTGCCCTTTGCCTTTCCACCTTTGCCTTCCCTGGATATCAGCAAGGTGCAAGTTAAGCAGATAACAAACAGGACCTAAAAGGCTGGCAACCATTTGTGCTGAGCCTTGTAAAAGACCCTTCCTAGAATGTGAGGTGTTATTTTGGAAAGGTTTTGGAAGCTTTTTCAAAGACAGGAAGCACCGTGAAAATATATATTGGGAACCCTGGTTCTGTGGGGTCTGACCCCCCTCGACTGGCTGTGAGAAAAGCCTTTGTTGGGAATAATCAAAGAAGGAATTTGGTGTGAAGAACCAGCACAGGGTCCCATTCCCACAGTGGGCTCCCTGCAGTGACAGAATAATGTAGTATCTTTTGTATTGATTTTTGCTGCAATTCTGTATAAAAACAGAAATGTGCACGTGAAGTGACAGCCACATGGATGGATTTGCTGGACAAATGCTTTAGAAGATTTATTGACCTTAGCAATACAGGAGTGTGTCTGCAGCATGAATGCTGCAAACTAGTGAGATATTGGTGATAGAGAACATGTTCCTATGCCTTAACTACAGATTATAATATTATTAATATATTAGGCCACTAGGAGGACTAAAATACAAGTGGAATTCATGCAGACACACTGTACAGCTAATATGCACTCACTTTTTGAATGCCCAAAGATGGTGCAAAGAGAAAACCTGGATAAAAATACGGAATGAAGCAGTTTCCAGGCACTACTAGTGAAAAAGTAATTTGAAAAATATTGTTGAAAATGAGCAGTCATTTAATATTTATTGGAATAGAAAAAATCCCACAAAACTTGAAGTGTTGATTTCTTCAATATCCTAGATATTCAGGATTCAAATACTTGTAACAATGCAATTGAAATTTCTACCATGTGCAGACATTGCTAGGAACCTTTTATGGTCAGCAGGACTGCTAAGGCAGTAAAGTTCTGCTCATACAAAACTCTTTACAGGATCAGGGTGTGACTTTGCTTCTGACATTCTAAAAATTCCTCATCAGAGGGGCAATGTGTTTATGGTCAGCCCTTGTAATGCAAGATCCCATCTTGAGCAAGAATGCTTGATTAGAATATTAAGTGATAATGATTATTTGCTTAGCACTGCTATGGGGTTTTCAAAGCTCTCAAAGCAGCCTGCTA
>NW_020956008.1:13016-104632 GCF_003031625.1 Empidonax traillii | reverse complement strand
GTGTGACTTTGCTTCTGACATTCTAAAAATTCCTCATCAGAGGGGCAATGTGTTTATGGTCAGCCCTTGTAATGCAAGATCCCATCTTGAGCAAGAATGCTTGATTAGAATATTAAGTGATAATGATTATTTGCTTAGCACTGCTATGGGGTTTTCAAAGCTCTCAAAGCAGCCTGCTAACATTACTAGATTAAATTCCAAATGCAGCTGGAAGGTATTATTTATATTGTTTATTTAAAAATAGGGAAATTAATAGGAAGAGAGGTTTAGCAATTTGGACATTCAACCCTATCTTCACAGTCCTGCACTCTTGTCTGCTAAGGCTTTTGTGAGTATTTGAATATTTTTTTTTATTTGCAGATAAAAGAATTCTCATTGGAAAGACAAAGGCTTGTATTGTTCTTACTAGGGAGCATCTGAAATGCTCTTCACCATACAGGACCTGGCATTTTATCCAGTGAATGTGGTAGTTAATCAAATGTTTTGCACTGACTTTAGTAGACTTTTGATCATACTCTTGATGCAATAGAGAGATAAATTATTTAACTTACCGAGTTCCCCTAGAAACAAAATATTGAGCTGCAAACAAAGCTAACAAACACCAAATGGGATGCCATCTGCTGCAATGAACAGAACATGACCAGTTCCCCCCATGCTTGAGATTTCTCCAAAATACAGTTTGAAATACGTTTATCAGACTCCCAACTGTCTCACAAAATTGGCTTAGCGCAGGTTAGCAAATGCTAACACCACCAGCAACAGCAAGACAGGCCATGATATGGCAATTGGAGTTGATGATGATTTCATTTCCACTGCCCTGCCCTGCATAAAAGCTCAGGGGGTTTGTGCCATCCAGAGCCTATGGAGATGTTTCCCTTCATGCCCTGTGTCCCAGAGTCTAGGGATACTGAGTGGTTTTTGCCCCTGAGTAAACCTGAATGGTAACTAAGGATTCATTCATAGATCTGGATTCTTCTATCCTTTGACATCCAGAACCCATGCCTTACAACCTACTCGAGAAACAGGATACGAAGGCAAAAGTTCCATCTCTCACAGATGTCTCCCCCAGGAATAGCATGAGATATCTGAAATCCCAAGTCCAGAGCATTCCCTACTTTGGATCGAAGTTTTTGGCTGTGGAGGAGAGAGTGTGGGTTCCCAAACACTTTCACAGGAACAGAAGGACACCGCTGAGCTAAATGCAGTGCATGTGACGCTGGTGGGTGACATCAGCGTTAGCCCCCTTTCCACTTAGAAAACACACCAATTGAACAAACAAGTAGTTTTTATGTAATGTCAGGGAGAAACCCAGCAAGCAGTATTTGCCTTGCAGAACAAGACAAGAAGATAAATGTCTCCATATCTAGATTTCCTACATAGCCAGTCACTCCATCTTCTAGGATCACCACTACGAGTGATGAAACCTGATGAGCAAACAGAACCTCCAAAGACTATTCAGTCTTTAGTAGCTCACCAGGAAGGCTGCAGCTCTCACATTACACAACTTCCAGATGATGACTGCTGTCCTTGTCTTGCCCTGCTGCCTCTGTTTTCATCACTGTGCTACTAATGATGTCATAATACAGATTCCATGTTTTACAGTGGATTTTATTTATAGAAATGCTATAATATAAATCTTGAACTCTCTGTGCCCTTGCTTGTTATAGTGGTTCTAAGAAACATTAAAAGATAGGATGATGATGATGTTCCTATAACAGTAATAATAAAAATATTCTGTAAAACGATACAGATGAAAGTTTTAGCATTTTCCAGTTGCTCATGCAATAATGTTATGGAAAATGCAATAAACAAATGGGTTAAAAAATATGAAGAATGTCATTACTTTATGATCTTAATGAGAACATAGTAGGACCAGATTAAAAATATACAGTATTTGCCCTTCCTTTTAACTCATCCTTTTAACTCAGGGAAAATGTCTGCTGATGTTCCATGTCATTGCCCACAGAGCCAACGAACAGGATATTACAGACCAAAATTCTGCCAGTTGGAGGGAGAATATCTAAACCAGTTTTCAAGCACATATGTAAACCCCATGATTTTCACAGGATCCAAATACGTGAATCTGTCAGAGACATCAGCAAAAGCTGCAGATTTTTAGCACCTTTGAAAACTGGACAGCTGAAATATGAATTTAGGCACACCCATTAGGAAATGAAGCTTGAAAAAAATGGCCTATATTTTTACTGATTAGGGGTCACAAACAAGACTCTCCAGTTAGTCCATGCAGGGCAAAATAATTCTTGCAAGAGTGATTAAGAAGCATGTGCTGGCTGCTTTGCTACTTCTGCTCCTCAATTTCAGGCATTGTCTGAAAAGCTCTTCCATTTGAAATCTGTTTTTCATCTTAGTACATGTGTTACCAACAAGTTTCCCAATCTGGTAACTTTTCTGTGGATACAATCTCTGGGTGAAGTTTAGATATTTCTCTTTGCTATTAGAAATATCACAGACTATTACTGCACACTTAACATTTTAATTTTATAATGCACAGAAACATACCATATTCATATTTAATTTCTTCATTTCCACCCACTTCTCCTTTAGTCTTCATCCACCCAAACCCATCTGAGGTCTTATTTTATAGTTTGATTTACAGAACATTCAATAACCCATAGGATATGTGCATATGTAATAGGGATGTCAGAAAAATCACTTTAAAATGTTTGACTGGCAATTATTCAGATAATTTTTCAAATAATCACTAGGGGTTTGACTTGCTGAGAATAACACTGAAGTAGCTAAGGGAAGCTCTTAAGGCTACAGTTTTTTATAGTATGCAGAATTTTTAGTGACCTCTATTAATGATCAGAGAATGGAGAAATTTAGAGAAGGTGGCACTAATGAGAGCAGAGCCATCAGGATGTGTATCAGTCATTGATGGATTGATGGGCAGTTCAGGCTGGGAGGACTCTGACACGTGCCATGAAAACTGATATCACTCTTCTTAGCCCTTGTGAAAGATAATTAGACATTTAAATTACATATAAACTTCCCAAAGTTTCCTATGTCACTTATTGCTAATAAGCCTGCTAAATACCATGTTTGGTTCTTTTATCAAATACAAATATTACTTTCCATTAAATTAAAATGGATGCTGAACAAGCCTGGAATGCATGTACTGGGGCCTAAAAATATAGTAAGAAATAAAATATTTCATTTTGGGACTTCCTATAAAGTGGAACGTTTGAATTTGCAAAATACATTTATCAATATTTTTCTTAAGGATTTAGACAATTTGTGTGTCATGCTGCACAAAGTCTAGTATAAATTCTCATTTAAATAAAAGGTGAATCACTTTTGGGAAATGGAAGTGGCTAGTGGAACAAGCTATAAACACCAAAACATTATTTCAATATGGGTTTTGCTAATATTTGACATAAAATTTGCCTTCTTTTCAAAGACCATGTTGATTAGGTTATTATTTTCATGTGCATAGGAAAACAAAAAAGCATCCTCTTACAAAAAGAGGTAATTTGCTGACATATTCTCAGTATATTGCTACAACTCCTGCTACTGTCAGCTGTGTAACTTACACCTCATGTATTTTGCTTGGTATGGAACTCTCACACTAAAAGAGCAGTCATTTCCTACCCTTCCCTGCATGACGTTTGAGTGCTTTATGCAAAACATATCTCTGTTATAGACGGGGAAGGCAAGTTTCAGCTGGAAAAACAATTCACAAAAATATTACAGCATTATTCATCTCATTTAACTCTGCTAATCAGATGCTCTTCTCGGAGTCAAAATATTTCCCAGCTTCAGAAAACAAACAGCTCACTGAATACATCTCTGCCCTACTGCTCTTTTCTTGATTGAGTCAATCCAATGTTTATTGTATCCAATCTATTTTTCAGCCTTTTCTTTTATTACTAATACAATTTCTACCATTACAACAATTACACTATTTCACAAGCTTACTAATAGTTATCATTTGTTTCTTGTTTGTTTGTTTGTTTGTTTTTCAAATGTGCCCTGAATTCCATTTTGGCCTGCAGTATTATTATAATATTCCAATTCAACACTGAGAGAAATGAAACCTGCAGCTTTATTTCCAAAGACAGAGGACTGAAGAGCGTCTGGTTACAAATGGCAGAAACACGAGTGCACTTTGGGCCATGCTGCAAATCACATCAGCTCCATCTGTCAAACCTCTGAAAAACAGCCCGGAACATTTTTCACTCAGGGAAATCACTAGCAAATGATACTTTTATTTCATATGTACTTTTGGTTCTTATTAGACTAAAGGATCTACCTACTTACACCTAAAATCCCCTGGGCCTATTAAATCTGTATGTAATCTCCAGTTATATGGGCAAATAGACATTGAATAGTGCTAGGGATGTGTCTGTGAGGCACAGTGATGTGGAAACAGCATGAACGAGCTGAGTGGGCTGGGACCCAGTGCAGTGGGGTCTTACCAAACACTCTGCTTTATTTCAGCTCCTCAGCCCTGCTGAGAAATGACCTGGAGTAACCAGGCCATCAGGAGCTGTGCTAACGCTGTGCCCAAGCAGGCTCACTGTAAATTAGCTCTGCACAGCTCTGTGTTGCTCTGGGCACTTGTACAGGAGCAGTGCTGGACTGTCCCTCCGGGGACTCCGGCAAATGAACTGCCGGGCATCTGGGCCACTGTGTAATGTGGTTATGCAGCTCCTACATGCTGAAAAGACAAGGTTCTCTCTGAAATTTCAAATTCCTCACTGAGATGGAGGGATATGGGGTTTCTGTTCCACTGAGCAAGTTTTCCCACTCAGAAAGGGCAAAGTTCCTCCCTCCTTACAGTGCCGAAGGGGTTATACTCAGTGAGCACAGCGCCCCAGCTGTGGCCACAGGACATCTGGGTTTGTTGCCTTGAATCAGACAACCCCAAACATCTGCCTCTGGCACTCCAGAAACCACACAGGCACAGTTCACTCGTTGCTGCGAGTTATTGGGGCATTTAGTGCTCGGTGACCCTGTGCCACAGGCACTAGAACTGCACCTTCACTCCAGCGATGCTTTGAGCCCTCAACTTTCCTGCCACAGCTGCAGCTTTTCACTTCCTCCGCGCCTTCTCTCTCACTCAGAGCCAAAACATTCTCCTGCTAGCCTTGCACACCATGTGTTTTAAAATGCCACACAGCCTGCTGTACTACGCCAAAGACTTTCTGTCCCTCACTGACACCCGGGTACTCTTTTAAGACTACGTGTTAAAAGACACTTGAGTTAAAATGTCACCACCTACCCATCCCCATAAATACACTAACCAAACATAAAATAGAGCTTTTATACCAGCTGGAGGGCCAGTCAGAATGGGATTTGATGGCACAGTACTAAAACTACTGAGGTCATTAGTGCTAGAAGCAGAACTGTATCAGCAGATAACAGCTTCCAGTTCTTTTAGGGAATGCTTTTCCTAAAAATGTCCCTCGCATACCATTAAAAAAGTTATTTTCTCTAGTGGCCGCTGTGTTCCAAATGTTGTTTTGTCTTGCCAAAGTCTTTTAAAAGCTTAAAAAACTTATGGAGAATGTTATCCTCCTTGCTGAGCCACTCTCTGTTGCATGAATTTTTACTAAAACTTTCAGCAGCATAAGAAGCCTCAGTGTTTCACCTAGAAGGCACAGGGAGAGGAATGAGTCTCTATATAACTGCAGCTTTTTATTGTTGCCAAGCTAGTTCCTCAGGCTGGCTGTAAGAATGTTCTTCCACACCACACCACATTTCTCTTAAGTGAGACATGTCAAGTGAGACTTTGGTCCCAGATGACTGCGTAGCCTGTCTTCAAATTACTTGTTTTGCTGTCTCTTTGCTTTACTGTTTGAAGGAAACTTTGATAGCAAGGCATTAGACACAATGAGACCTCATTATGAATATAAGGCTTGGAATCAGACCTTGGAATGTGTACTTGCCCTATGGAGAGGAAAAAAACATGCAGGTATGTGTGATTTGTTGATGTCTGCAGATGTCCTATCCTATTTCTAATTTCACTTTTCCCCACAGGAGTTGAATCAGACTTGAGGCTAGAGAAAATATTTTTAATTCTGTATTATTCCCATGGGTGGTATGGTCAAATCTGTTTTCTTTTCAGACCATGCTCCTGTGGTTTTTGTCACTTATGTTGTCAAATACTCGTATATAATTCCCTTGACAATAGATCAAGTTGGGTAATTACTCAGACAGTCCTTGCTTCGATGGAACAAGTATTGCATCACTCAGCTGAGAATCAAAACCCTTTGATTAAATGGAAAGGAAGTCTTGTAACCCCAACCTGTCAGTGGGTAAATTCTATTGAGGCAATTTTGACAAATGGAAACATGTGTAACCAAAAGGCCACATTCAGGGGTCAACAGGGGCTTATATAAAAGCATAAATACAGTTAAAGTAATTTTCAGTTTTTGTGATGGGGAAGATGAAAGGGTATCTGATCCTGACTGAATTAGAATGTTTCTAGGCTGATGTCTCTAAACATCAAGAAATGTTTACAAAAATAGATCACCTCCCTAAACATATGCAATGATTTGATATACTAATGCCTTGCTTGAAGGAAAAACAATGATCTTAAAACACAAAAGGCGAGAGAAAGAGACTGCAGACTTATTCCCCATTTACAAATCACAGAGTAGCACTTTCTTCCTTAACATCTTAGGTTCGTCAGGGTTAGGAAAGCAAATAAAACTGATTACCTCCTCACCTCCTCCTCCTCCTCTCTCTTAAAGCCTGGCAAGAAAAATAGCAAAGAGGTGGTAAGATTTCTGTGCTTGATATGCAGTAAACGGTGTACAATTTCCATGTACAATTAGTACACAGAAACCTACTATCAACTAAATCCTGGATTTGCTCCAGCCCATTAGATGCTTTCTCTTATTGGCAAGGGACCTCTTCTACCTTCAATTACTTTCTAGTATAATAATTTGTAAGAGTAGCTTCAAACCCTGTATTTGCAGTTAACATACACATTTTACAAAACAAGCTGAGACTGAGGTCACCAGGAGCATTTGCTGTTCTTTTCTGGTTGTAACATCAGCTAGTTATTGCTGGTGCCAATTTACAGTGAAATAGATCCTAAGACCAAGTAACTAGCCAAATATCACCCAGTGCTGCCACAAATGCAGGTACTCTTGTTATTTTGCAAGTAAAAGGCAGGCAATTATTTAGTGCTCACCTGAGTGTGCACTGAGATGCAGCTTCACTCTCTAAAATACAAATGGTAGCTACAATACCTGTTTTTTACCAGTTCCCCACAAAGGAAAGTTTGGGGTAATGTTTATATTTCTAACCATGGGTTGAAAGTTTGGTACTCAGTATAAGCCAGCTGCTGGTCAGGGCAGAGAAGCAAGTGGTCAATACCTCCTTTCCACTTTGAAATCTTAGAATGCAGCTCTTCCCAACTGCTAATTGGACCAAAATCATTATCCTAGGCTTTTTCACATGTGATAAGCAGAATCCCTCCCTAAGCACATCTGATAATGCAAAAAAAATTAGTTCTCTGTAAAAGCAGAGTGCACATGGTCTCCCTGGAACCACTTCAGGTACTTAAATATGGAAAGTCTCTTTTAAAAGGGATTTGATATAAGAGCCCAAGAGCTTCTCTCTTTCAGAGAGAATAAGGTACCTTCAGAGAGTGACTCAGAGAACCCAAATCAGGCACATAATGCTGGCACTTTCTCCAAGAACTGCCTAAACAGGTGAACGCTACGAAGTACCCAGTGTGCTACCGCCCATTCATAGTCTGTCTCGACTTTCTGATCTCGGCAGGAGATGAAATGCAAGCAGTAGCAGCTCATGCCTTTCTTTATTTTGCCCTCACTCTTGTTTAGTGCAGCCTGCAGAGTTGCCTGGGCTGCTCTAACTGTTGCTGTAATTCAGGAAGTCTGGAACACCCTCTACAGAATCAACTTAATGCTCAGAGATCCTTGAGGATGGCAAGTGTTGTGCAGTTATCAAAATTTCTTAGTTGTGTCTAGTCCTTTCCTGGATATTCTCCTCTGTTAACAGCAGGTTTGTGAGCACAATAAGTCAATCATACAGCATTAACTCCCAATCAGCTTACTCAGCTGCAAAAAACCTTGAGTTTATCTGGGAATGCTGCCAGGTCAGTCTTATTTGTAAGTGCAGCCTAAACATCAGCAACCTCTAATTTTTCCTTTTCCTGTATTTGCCAGCGCTCTGTAATATCTACTTGAATTTCAAGACTCGGTGATTTGAGCATTTGATCTCACTCATGAATCGTCTGTTCAACACATATGAACTCACATTCTTCACATTGCAACTCACAACTTCACACTGCACATAGAAACCTCTTCTGTTAAATGAGCCCCCCAGTTAAAGTGCTGATGCAAATTTACAAGGTAACTCTGCCAGAAATGTCAGATTTCTCATGTATCTCTTCACAACTGAGGGAAAACAAGAGGAATCAGAAACTTCTGATGGGTACTGACCCTTTTCATAAAGGATCTTTTCTGCAGTCATGTCTTGAAAAAGAAGCAGCCCTTGATGGTGGCTCAAACTGAGTAATACATAGGGACAAAGAAGGCTGTATTACAGAATAGAAGTATGTGATGGTTGGCTAAGGACAGGGAAATAAATATATTTTTCATAATTCTTTGGGACCGTAAGGATGGCTAAGAAATAAAATCTTTGACCAACTCAGTTACTTCTCCAAGGGAAAAAGGACAAGAAAAAGTCTTGTGTTGCTTTTTATTTGATCATAAAATATGCTAATAAGCAATGGGCCTGGGGGAGGGAAATTTATCTTGTTTTTTGAATTCTTATAAGATAAAAACCCACTGGCTTTTAAAGCCTAAACAGTGAAGTAAATGATGAAATGTGAAATAGTTTTTTCTTTGCAAAAATGTGGTAGCAATCATAACGTGGGCAAAGTGTTCAAGAAATTACTGCTGCAAGGAAGAGGAACAGCTGTTTAATTCAGGGCTCACTGAAGTTTCACTGACAAGGTGTCTCCCATGGGCTGAGTGCAGTGGACTTTGGATCAGGTGCTGCATACTGCTTATTAAATCAGAGAAGTTACTGTTCAAATACAATTAAGTCATTTGATACATATAAAAATTAATGTTTCTAGTTCTGAAAATCCTACATGAGGAAAATAAACCATAGTTGTTAATTCAAGTGACAGTTTTACATCCATGAGTCAATGCACCTTATTTCTTTCTTTGAAACTGCGAATTGTTTTTCTTGTCCAAAATTCTGCAGTGTACAAAAGGATGACATTATTTAAGAATATGTTTTCCGGGTCAAAATAAAAGTAACATAAAATTGGTCTTAGTGTCAAGAGAATTTAACCAGGATGCTGCTTAAGACCTGGAAGACAAGAAACTATAACAATAAATATTTATCCTGTCAGTATGAAAAAGCCTTTTTTGATTCCTCAAATTCTCCCTGCAGTGTGCCTTTATCATACTAATTGTACATTGGTTGTTTATCTTCTGAAACTCCTGTGCAGTACTTTTTTTGCTGATAAAATTTGTTGTGTATAAACTTTGGAGGTAATGCTGGTGAATATGTTGGTTGAGGAGGAGACAAATCAAATGACAAGTCTGGGTTAACAGAGCTTCCTGCCAGACTGTCTCATTAGAGCCCCCAGTACTGTCCTAGTGCTGTACAGCCCAATTTAATTGGGCTGAGGGACTGACACAGCACACTTGCTCTTCTGACAAGCAGTGTAAGCTCATTCTGCCCACCATGACACTTTTCTGACACACATCTTTTGCTTTGTTTGTTAAAAGCTTCACAAACACCACTTGGAAATTAATTTCAAAGCACATAGCATTTCATTTTTCAAAATGGCAAATATTCGACATGAAAGCTGCATTATTTCCCCCTCAAAATTTATAGTTTTTTTTTTTTTTTGTTTGTTTGGTTTGGTTTTTTGTTTGTTTGTTTGTTTTGTTTTTTAAGGTTTGTTGACCATAAGTGCCTCCGTGTCTGGGGCTCCCCCTTTTTTTTGTGGGTGTTGTTCCAGGTCACACAGTTCTAATTTAAACAGACTTGTGGATTTTCCTAGGTTGGAAAACCTACAACTCAAAAAATTTGCTGTGCTGGTTCAAACAAGGAGTTCAGGACAACCTGATTTTCATGGTTACTGCCTCTCATTTGTCATTCTGAAAAGTTTAATGCTAATAGGCAAATCTCTAGTGCTTTACTGAGCTTTCACCGTTCACCAAGAGGCAACCCTGTGTTGAGAGCTATTTCTGCTCCTTAAAAAGTAAACTCCAGAGCACCCAAACATAGTGCATGTAAAATGCTAGTGCTGAGTTACACCTGTTGCCTTTTAGTTTAATGATGGAGTTTTGCAAGGATCCTAAGGCCAGTTCAGTTTGTTTAGGCTTTGAGGCTGATTGGGCACAATGAAGAGATGTCATATACAAGCACTGCATGAAAAGAATTAATTGAAAGTAGATGCAACTCTCAGACACTTTTCTATAGTAGAAACAAATCTAATTGCTCTGCTAATAGCACAAGACCTTGGCCTTCAGAAGGCACAACTGATTTTTATGTAATTTTATATACATACATACCTACATACATATATGATTCATCTCATGTGCATAATTAATCTATGAATTTCTGGACTTTCAAGATGAGGAACTAAGTGGATGCTCAATTTATTTTCCTTCGTTTAGCCTTTTACACACTCTTCTGCTGCCTTTTTCTTGAATCATGTTCTAGGTACTAATGAAATTTGGTTGTTTGGGAAATAAGGCACATACATTTCAGGATTTTCCTTTTGAAGTTTGTGAGTCAATTTAATATTCAATTAAGCAGAACTTTCATGCCAACAGAGTTGGAATAAGCAGGGGCACAGAAGTTTGTTTCTTCATATTCCTCCTGCACATTTTGCCCAGACTCCTGAAAGCTGTAAGACTCTAATTTTGGTTAGAGTTAAGCACCTCGAAGTTACAAGGCACAGTCATTTTCTGAAACTGAAAACTGGAGGGTGGGAAGAGATAAAAACTCTTTCTCATTTATGCACTACACCAGGGTTTTACAAACCAGCAGCTGATTCATTGTTTTCTGCTACCACCTTTGTTTATATTGTAACATACCCAAAATGTGCTGAGTGCTACATACAGAAACAAAAGAGCTTTCTGTCTTAGAAAAAAAGAAAAAGAGCTGGGGAAACAGACTGAACACAGAGGTGAAATGATTACAGTGGATCATGATTAGGTGCCTCTATTTTCAGAAAAAATTGGCTTGTTAGATCAAAGCAGAGAGAGTCAGAGGATGAGAGGAGAAGACATGAGAAAAGAGGAGGAAAAGAACAGGTTGAGAAGTTGCTTTTCAGGCTTGCTGAGACTGTGTGATGTCAGATTCAAAACTTTTAGAAACAGAAAAGCAAGTGGATTCCCATGAAGTAAGAAGAGAAAAAAATTGTTTCAGTTTAGCATCAAGATCCACCAATCAGATTAGGAATTATCTTCATCAAAATAATCTTTAAAACCTTCAAATCAGGAATTCCAAAGCTATCCCCCAAAGTTATTTCAAATGAGATTAGAAGATAGGTGACTTCCGTAGCACAATTTCATTTGAATTTTCAGGATTACATCTTTAGAGATTTAAGTCATTTACTACACGTTGCGCCATACAAACTATCTAATTACATGTGAAGGAGCAGCCTTAAGAGATAAATTTTGTGTTTTCTTGCTAGCTTTAAATTTCAGTTCCTCACTAAGAGTGAAGTGCTAGACTGTCTCTGCTTGTCAATTTTGGAAGTCTAATTCTATGACAGGTGAGGATCCAAATGTAACATTCTGTTCTAAAAATATTTAGATCTTTGCTCTTTTGTAGGTCATGTTGTTATTTTCTAGTCTGCCTGGTTTCAGTAATCAATCAACACTCTGAGGAAAAACCAAAAGGCAAATAATAAACAAAATGAGAATTAATGTAAAAATTACAGTAACTTACACTTGGGTTCTCCTTGCCCTTGCTGTCTTTACTGGAAGATCCACTCAGCTTCTCAATTAAACTGTAATGTGTTAATTGTTCAGGTCCATCCTCTCCAAAATGGCCATAGAGACTATGTTGGTATAAATCCAAAATTGAGATTGGGTTCCCCAGAAACGACCTTCTCTGATTTTGTTTTTCCTGCTCAGCTATAAGAGATTTAAAAAATAATATCATTATAGCAGTCTACATAGATTGTAATATATTTTAAAAACTTTTAAATGTATTTCAAATGTTTTAAGGTATCTGGAATTCAGTGCAATAAACCCATTAAAAATACTATCTCCTAATTCTCCAGCCAATGCATATACAGGAGACTGTTCATACTCAATATTAGAAGTGAAGGAGATGGCATGAGAAAACCAACATTATTTTCCTCTCTTTTTAAATTATAGACAAGATGGTTAATCTGGGGAATCTGGGGGACCCTACTTATTTATTTGCAGTAAGTTTTTGTTCTTGTCTCAATAGCCTTACATAGCAGATGCGCTAAGTTTGATAATTCTTTCCTTTTCACTACATTTTTAGTTAATGGATACAAGAGCATAAAAAAATACACTAGTAAGGTAAGAAAGAGGTGCTATCCATTTGTTATAGATCCTACTGTAGCACAAAGTAATTAGGAATAAAACCACAGTTTCTGAAGTCCAAGGCTCAAAACTCCTTCAGAAGATCAAAACAAAACCAAAGACATTTTCTGCAGCTTATGAAAATGCAGAGAAGACACACGCTTATGTGATCATTAAGTTCATTTCGTCGCACTTCTTGTTACACAAACTTCATCTCTGCCTTATAACCTACAGCATCCAGTGCCTCCAACAGAATCACATCAGGATAAAAAATAATTTATGATATTCAAGTCAAAACATTTTCATGGTCAAAAGAGAAGAATCTGGAACATTTGGCATATTCCCTGCTGCTCTACTGACCTTCTCCATAACATTGGGCAATGCACTGGGAATCTTATCCAAAGCCCACTAAATCAATGAAGGTCTTATCATTGACTCTTAATAGCCTTTGCAGTGGGCACTCAGTCTTTCTGTTCCCTGCTTATAAATGAAAAACAAAAATCACTCCAAGATTATAATTGTGCGACCAGTGAGTCTGAGGACTCAGCTAACAAATATAATTAACTATTCCTATAAAAATATTCTCTGTGAATTGGTTTGCTGGAGCCCCCTGCCTCAGCCTCATGTGGATGTTTTGAGGTCATATCGCTGGCGCGCATAAAGACGCCAAGATCTTTGAACACAGGATGGGATAAAGTATGGTCATTAATACAATGTGGGAACTGCATTTATAGAGCACAGAACAGAAATCCTGACCATGAGGAAGGACTGTAGCAGAAATGCTCTTGCAATAATGCGTTATAATCTTCTTTTCTATTTGTCTCAACAGCAATTATGTATTTTAGTTCTGTTACTAACCCAGAAGTTAGGTACGTGCATAAAATTAATTCATTTCTATGTAAAATGAAATGACCTGAAGTCACACTTAGGTATCACTGAACTTGGAATCTGCTGCCATTTAATGCATTTGGTAACACATAATAAAATTCTTTTTTTTTTTTTGCAAATTATCATCTATACAGAAAAAAAAGTGTTTATCTAACTCTTTAAAAACCCACACCTTTCTTATATTAGAACATGATTTGTAAAAAGCAGAATCTTTAAAAAGAAGTGTTTATGGGCTGAGCTAAATGACTTGCAATATTTCATACAGATTAAAACCACAAAGTTACAGAAGTAATGTAAATAAGCTGTCCCAGCTTCCTCTCTGCTCTCTCTTTTCCATGGAATCACAAAAAATGGATTAGCTCTGAAAATGCCAGCTGCTTAAGCCCAACTCCCAGCAGACACTGAAGAGCACAGCGTGTCCGTCCAGCCGTCCGCGGTGTTTTTAACGCAATCATCACCGCGGTATCTGCTGTAGGTTAATCTCTGCCAGGTCAGGCTCACGGCTGTGCAAGGGTCAGCACAAATCCTGTGAGTCACTCAAGCACTGCTTAAGCTCTCAGGGCCTCAGTGGTGCAGAGACCTTGCACTGGCCTTTGCACTTGCCAGAATTTATCTCCTCCAGGGAAGCTGTGCCAGCAAGGATACGATCCGCTGAGGGCACACACCTGCACTGAAAGGTGGCTTGCGGCATGAGTTATTAAACAAACAGAAAACTATTATCTCAAGGACCTCTCTTAATGTATATTTATCTACTGGAATTCAGTAAATTCCAAATTGCCATCAGCTCTCACAAAAAGCTTTGGTACTTGAAAACAGCAACAGATTCACAGGGGACAAGGAGAGAGACTTCACTATGGCACCACAACCAACATCACTTTGATGCCAAGGTTGGAAAACCTATGGTCTCGATTACTGCATTATTTCAACTGGCTACATAATTAAAAACAAACACCCCCCCCCAACTTTATAGTCACATTTCAATTTTGTAATAATGTAATTATTTTTATTTACACTGTAGAGATTTATGCATAAAACCCCACAAGGTAAGCCTCTGCTAGCAAAAACTGGGGAAGGGAAAAACAGATATACACATAATAAAAGGCAAAAAGTAATAAAAAGCTAATGGAAAATTAGACTGAAGAAAGATTTGGTTTTAGAAAGTGAAAACCAGGCAGGAAGTTCAATGAAGGACACTATCTCCTGCTGAGTCAGAGTGGAGATGAGGGATATGTATTTTTATGTACAAATTTTCAATTACCTTGTTTGTTGTTCTTCGTTAACTCCAGAAAAGTCTCCTCTGCAGTTCTAAAATAACTTGTTTCATACTCTGGCTCTGGCTCAGTGTCAGTGCTGCTTGCAGAGTAAGTGCACACCCTCAGAGCTTTGTCCTGCACAAATAAGGGTATCACAGTAATCAGATGATGCATATGTATCAAAATAATGCTGAAGATAGTACTAGGAGTAGAACATTTTATACTCATCCTGCAGTATAAATGGGTAGTTCAACTGGAAGAAGTCTGTGTTACCAGTTTAGCTAAACATCTCTCCTTCAATTAAGTAATCATCAGTCTGACATTGGGGAAATAACACATTCTTGTCCTGCTAAGTCCCCTGAGTCAATCTGGCAGAAACAGTCCAGATTTTATGTGGGGTTTTTTCACTGTAATTTTTTTTTTCAAATCTACCAAAATTTGCTCATATTTTTATTGACCAAGTTAAATTTTAGAAGTTCTCAAGTATGTTTAACACGGTCTATTTGTAATGTGAAAAAATTATCATACCACAAATGGTTTACCACAAGCAATTCTAGAGACAATTAGGATGGCAAGTAGACAATACTCATGCTTTCTATACCAGTAAATGCTCAGTTTTTCCTAAATTCATGTCCCTTGTCCCGGCATTTACATTATAGTATCGGAGAGCCTTAATTGCCAGCTGATTCCTATGCCATTTCTTTCTCAGGAAAATTTTCTTCTGGAACTAAAGAGGAGTGCTGACAGCTCTGGACACCTCCTAACCATGGAAAGCCTGAAGGCTTAAACCTTTCAGAAGCAGCAGCTCAATACAATAAAACCCACAAAATGGGCAGGGGGAAGCTAAGCCTGATACTGCTGAGCTAGTGTCATGTTCAAACACCACCTACTATCCCAACCCCAGCTGCCTATCAGTGGCTCAAAAGGGGTTTTAATTCTGTTTCTCAAAGAGTGATTTTAATTTCCACATCTTGCCATCCATGCTGCAGATTTTAATGGATGCAGAAGGACATCCCTTTATAAGGATTCAAATCCCTGTGGAGAGGGAACCAAACTTGAGGATACCAGCCATGTATGCTCAGCACTAGAGATTCCAAGTCAGCTGCAGTCCCAAAAGACTTTAGACACATTCACGTGCCAGCAACACCCACACTGACCTTCTGACTCTTCGGCAGACTAATTAGCAGCAACACATCTGTGGTGTTAAGGTGGTTTTGGGAGTGGTCTGTTATGACTGTCCCAGGGTGAAGACCATCCTCATGTGGTTGTTACAAGCAAGCCAACACTACTGCACCACAGAGGATTCACCACCAGTTGGTCAATGACATATATAAGACAAGTAATTCTACCTCTCTGTTTCTGTTCTAAGTCTTCAGAGCACAGGCCAGACAAAAATGTGAGATGGCCCAGCTGGTAAGTAGGTGGATAAGGCAGACATGCAAGAAAGCTGCACAATGAAATGTTTTAGCCTCTTGTAGAGTAAGGTTTATTAGCCAGCAGTCTGCCAGGTTCCCTGCTTAACGCCCACTTTGTTCAGTTTTTTTCTCTCTTTGCTACCCTGCTGACCCTGTACTTCTCTCAGGATTTTACTGTCTGGCATTGCTGAATGTGAAAAACTTGGCAATCAGCAACAGCAGCTTTCACACAGGTGTATGCATTTGCATGTTTGGTCTTTCTGCGGTTTTCGTGAAAAGATTGAGGAACAGACAAATCATCGCAGGATTAACCAAAACCCCACAGAAACATTTAAGAATATTTTCCCATTCAAAATACTTTCAGAGCCCATCTGCTCAAGCCCTCACACTACACAGCCATACAGACAAGGAAACCTAGGCCAGGGAAGAAATGAATCTGAATCTCATAAAAAACAACAAACAAGGTCAACTTTCTGTAAGAGAAAAACAGGGTAAAAGGTCTCCATTTCCTTGTCTAAAAACACCTGTGAGGATTTTAACTGAAACATGTTTGTAAACCACGAGGACAAAGTACTGTATTATTATTATTATTATTAATAAATAATGAGATTGCAAATGAAGGTTAAGAAAGTGAATATAGCTGTTAGAGTGTTAGTTACTATTTCCACCATGTTAAAAACATTGGCCATTTCTGATACCTATACACTGGCCACAATATCTATCTCATTTAACAGATGCCACTTCTTAACTTATACCTTTGCTTTAGTAGTTTTCTTGGTGGTCCACTCTGGAAGAACTTTTCTATTTTCTACAGTCTCTTCAGTGTGCTCTAATGAGGCAGAGGTCACAGAACTTGGTTCTTGTTCACTTGGCTTTGCAAGGTTAATTATTCCTGAGTTAAGGGAGACATTATTTAAATTGTAGGTCTCATCAGTATCTTCATGATAGTATTTCAATTATAACTCAGTAAAAACTGGAGGCAAGTCATGATACTTTCATTATGTCAAATAATATCCTACTACTCAAAGGAACAACTTACTAACTTACTGGAATAATTCTAACTACAATGGCACAATTTCATACAAAACCATTTCCAGTCAGAAGAGGACGGCATGACTTTAAATCCCTCTGCTAGTTTTAAAATATATTCACTTTAAAAAAAAAAACAACAATCAATAACTACTTCTGTGCATTATAGGATCTGCTTTGCTATTTTATGTTCTCAGAGAACAGTCTTTTAATATAAATATAATTGGAAGTACCTTTCTAGCAGAAAGCCAGCTTCTTTATTTGCTCTACTTGCACTATGCAAAATCAGAACATCAAAAAAGATATATGGTGCATATGGAATAAAGTGATAATTGTAATTTGGATGAGAAAGTGAGGGAGAGAAGAATAGAATGAAAATATTCTAGTAAAGAATGAGTTGACCCCACCATCTGATGTATACTACTTTTTTAAACATCTCTTTATGACAATTTAATTAAGATACAAACCTTACAAGGTTGGTGCAGTGAATATTAGCATTAAGATCAGAACAATCTTACTGGTACTGACTTCTTATGAAGCAATTCAATGCTTGCAGCCTCTGTTCAATTTGTTATAATGACAGTGTTTAATCATGGGCTCTACTCTATAGTCCACTGCTGAATTGAGGTCACACATGTGGCTATTCAAGCATGTAGCATATAATCTATAACTAGGATTTCTCTTCTGAATCCTTCTAAGCTGTACCATTAATTACCAGTACATTTATTTTTAAAATACTAAGTATTAAAATGTCTTCTATTTAGCTTTGATTTGAAACAAGCAGGGGAGTCTGCAATGAAGCATACAGTGTGTATTTGCAGTCTATTACACTACTGCAACACTGCACTGGGAATATTGCTAAATCAACTAAGTTCTAAGATGTTTAATTAGAATCCTTCTGTTATGCATCCTATGAAACATATAAGAGAGATTTCTTTCCTCCCAGGCTCAGTATATGTCAGCTCATTAGCAGAACACATATTTGATGGTCTTAAACTAAGCCCAAACTTGATATTTAACCTTACATGCTAATTATACAGAATCTCTCTTATAGAGTGATAGAGATTTATGCAAGTTAAATATTCACATTTATAGGAGCAACAGATACACTGACAAAGTGCTAACCACCATAACCCCAATAAATTTGTGACATTGCATTTGGTCAAGATAAAACAATACTCTTCTCCATTAAACTAATACTTCTACTGTGTTTTGTACTGCATCTGTCATGCTACAAAAATTTCCCTGTTATAACTGCTACGTGATTTCTAACATTATTAACATATATTAATTACTCAAAAAACTTCAAAAACTTATACAGTCAATGTGTCTTTATAAAAAAATGCACAGAGTTCAATGGAACTACTTACTAATACTAAGTTATTTGCTGGAGCTTTGACGGATTGCTAGTCCTTTTATTCCTTTGTCAGCTTTTATTTTATAGCTTAAACACACACTTAGCTCACAAGTGAAAGTAAGGTATTTTATGCTCGTATATAGAAATGTATTTGTGTGATGTAGTAATGAGAGTCTTGTTTGAGGTCAAGGCCGTATATTCATTGGGACAGAATTTATGCATTGAGGCCAAATGAGTCTTTAGTTCAAATCTAAAGATTTGGTATCAAAAGACTGGTATCAAAAGCCAGTCTTTATGAATATATCTTTTCTGTGTCACAACATGGCTATGCCTTGTACTTTGCTGCAAAGTCTGATCCTGAATGTTGCTGAACACTCACATTCTTATTCAAGACAAATTCCAAGGCTGGCATATGTTTTTTCTTCAAGTACTGTTTCTTGAGAAAAGGATTTAAGTACTAAACTAATTTTTCTTTCTCAGATAAGCATTATGTGCAACAAAATCTCCATATGGCTCAGGTCACAAACTTGTTAACCTTATGCGTTCATAAAAAGAGTATCTTCTGCTCTGCGTTTAACATTTCTGTTATCAATTGCCATTATTATAAGATCTCTGCTAATGAAAACAGACGTCAGGCCAGAAATAATGTGATTTTTGGTGCAATTGACATTTTACCTGAGGAAGCTGGTTTTGGAAGGCGACTTTGAAAAGGTCGTATACCTTTGGCAGTCATGGCCGGGTCGGATGTTGAGTGACTAATTATGCTTTCCACAGACTCCTGGCTCTTAGCTGTTGAAGGCACTTCTCGCTCAAGAGTTTTGGCTTTTACTGAAGGAGCTGAAGGAGGAACTTGCTCACATGCTGCAAGGGCTTCTGTTTCCAAGGTTGATTCTGGCTTAGAAATGTGCCGCCCTGTAGATCGGTTCCCCGAGTCAGGGAGGGGGAAGGTTCCAATCCCACTGTCCAGTGTCCTCATCTGGCAGCAAGACTCTAAGACACAGGAAAATAGTGTGATGACAGGGAGCTAAAAGCCTTGCTGGCATTTATAGACAGTGGGAAAAAAGGGCCTTTTAAAGGGAAGGTTTCAAGCAAAGGGAAACAGTTTGCATTTTGTGAGTATGATGTTATCTGTCACTTGTGTGCTTTTTAAACTATGTCTGTCTAACCGAACACAATGAAATACCACACTGAAGTGCAATGAAACCAACCAACAGGTGACAAAACATTGACATTGTCTTGCTTCAGAGTAATGGTGTGATAATGAATAAGAGGGGCATGTCTCAGTAAGTGATTACAGATGGAATTTTTAAATGATTTAGTTTGAAGGGCCACAGAATATCTGAAGAGTACTAATATGAGGGATATTGAGTATTTTTTCTGACATTAACCCACACTCCACAGAAATTTGGCCTCTCTATACCTATGCTTTGTTAATTGTTTCTCATACAAGAATGTGTTAATCAAAATGTATCACTAATTCTTACAGAAAATTAAGATCTAAAAATTTCTCACAGATACTCATCTCTCAGAGCATCCTGAAAAACTTGGATAGCAAGAGCCATGCCTTTGTTTTACTTGTTAAGCCCTGGTTCTGCACATCCCATTTTGGGTAAGTGTACACTCCCCAACACAATATATCAGTCAGATACACCTTAAAGTACTTGGTTTGGAAGCACTGTGGTCCCACATAACCCTCCAGCTTATTCATCCTACTGGAAAGGTGCTGTAATAACCATGGAACAGAGAAATATGCAAGTGTAGATGCCTGCTCATTGCTATCCTAGCAACCAGGATGTACCAGCAGCCCCTGCCCTCTCATCTTCTATCAGTTTCCAGAGACTTCCCTTTTGTTTGCATAATGGGCAAACAATGTCAAAGGGACTATGATGGCAAGGTCCTTCTGAGAGCTATAAACACCAAGGAGGGAAATTCAGCACTAATGGTTGGAAAATGAGCATAATTTAGGTTAAATGTCTGGAAATGTCCCTTGACAGCGAGATCTTCAGTCTGTGGCAGACACTCCCAAAGGAAGTAGAGGAATTTACTTTGGTTTGAACAATGTAAGGCTACACTAGATAAAAGATATACTGCAGTGAACAATTGTACTCTTGCAGGAGATGCAGAATATGACCCAATATATCTTCTCCATCTCTATTTTCTGTGTTTCTGATATTGATTTCTTTTTTATGATATGCCCATTTGTTATTTAAGTCTGTTGTAGTTAGCAGTCCTCTGACAAGTCATTTTCATTACTTTTTCTTCTAAAGCATTTCTAATACTCTCAGAAATTTGGAAATATTCCTCCCCTATGGGTTTTGCCTATTTGTTTTTGAACTAAGAACATTACCATGGTCATTTATGTTACACATCTTCATCTCTAATGGGTCTTACTTGATAGCAAGTAAGAAACTACTTACAGATAAATGTGTATTTATATTTCTTGGTTCTTGTCAAAAGAGAAGCAGCCTGTGTTTATGTGGTCCTCATTACCTTATCCTTGTCACTCAGAATCAAAGAAGGACTGAAAGTCATATTGAGCACCTTAATCTTGCAGGGCCTGCTGAACTGCTAGAGCAAAACATGCTATGCACTGTCTTTTAAAAGGGCAACAAGTGGCTCTGATTTCCCTCACACAATTACTGCAGCCCAATCAATTCTCTCTATAGGTAAAAGAAGATAAGCTGTGGGAGCCATGTCTAGCTGGCACCTACATTTTCCATCACATTTTTGAGCTAATGTGCCATAATGATTTTAGAAGTTGCTGAAGGTTATCCAGGAAACGTGAACACCCCAAACAATTATATTTGGTTCTGATGCACCAAAAGCAGGCAACCTATGTATTGAACCCTCTTACTTTGGCAATCCTTCCTCTGACATATTTTTTCATTTTGTTTTTGAATAGTGAAATACTACGTAGAAGTGGGTTAACTGTTACTCCTGGGAGTGCAAAAAAAAAAGCAAGTTAACATGCTAGGTGTCTGCTCTTGCCATTTTCTGCAGGTAATTGATTTTAAACAGTGTGTTTAACAGGGACTGGAAATGCTTCAACTAAGGACTGTCAGTGACAGAGTTAGTAAATAAGGGAATATGGATATTATATAATATATATACAATAAGAAAGGACTTCTCTTAGTTGCCTCTTGGCCAGAAGAAAGACATTTGTGCAACACTGGTTATGTTGGAGAGGCAGAAGCTCTTCAGCAGAGACATGGATTAAACTGGAAGCACAACAGAAAAGAACTTCCTGAAAATAAAAGTCTGAAGAGTCTGTCATCTACATCTGTATGGTTAATGTAGAACCTGATTTTGTAACCCATTTCCACAGGGACTTTGAAGGATATTGTAGTGTTGTTTCCTTACTGAGCACTCTCTGAGAAACTAAAACGTCATTCCCTTTTAATTATTACAGGGAAATTAAGGAGGATCAAAACGTATATCAAACAGCAAAGCTACAGCTCTTGCTCAGGGAGAACTGGAAGATGAAAACTATTTTATCTTCTGAGGTTATGTTCCTTAAAATGACGTAAGGACTCATCTTGCCCACTGTTATCTTGTGTAGGTCTAGGAATGGACCATGAAAGCAATGGCATAAAATCAAGAGAAATGAATACTGAGGGCTACACTTCCAAGAAAATCTCCTGCTGTTTTCAGAATAACTGGGAGAGTGACGTAGGAGCACACCAGCAGTATCACATTTAATTAAGAGGAAAAATAGTTTTAATTGATTATAGTTTCTTCCTATGTAGAGACTCTATCCATGATAAAGGCAGTACACCAGGTGGAAAACAGATTGTTAAAACAGCTCACTAATTTTTAGTTCTGAGAAACCTCAAAAGGGCCTCCCTTCAAAGTGCTCAGTACTGAGCAGCTCCCATTGTGACACTTAAAGACAGATTTTTTCAGAATTCTGTGACTCAGATATGCTGAACTATCCTCAAAAACTTAGTCCTAAATCCAGAATACGCCACCAATTTCTTTGTGGATGTTAATTTTTCACTAGTGAAAGTAACTAATTCATCCCTAAAGCTATATAATACAAATAAAAAAGTATCTTTCAGAACAGTTTGTATTAATGAATGAGTGTGCATTATCTTGTGTTGTTTTTAAACTTTCATGAAGCAACTGCAACATAAAAAAATATGTTATACACCTCAGTGACAGCTTTCAAACATCTTCATGGCCCATCCGATTTCATCAGCTGCACTGACACCTCAAATGGCTGTTATCACTGAGAGCTGCACAAGACTACATAATGAAAATATGTAAAAGTTAAATCTCTGATGCTGTGACAGTACTACTCAATAGATGAAAAATGATTCTGCAAAACACTAAAGCCTGAAAAGAGTTATATATGACCTTAATTACATTTGCTTGCAAAGTCTTCCTGGCATACCAGCCAAATTCCTTGCCTGTTTCTGATTTTTTTTTTTTTTTACCTCCTTCTTTGCCAACAAAGAAAGAAGCTCAGAGAATGGCTTTTAGTTTTTGTAGTGGACACAGAGAGACTCACTATCAGTCATTTCACTGAATAATCAGACTAGAATCAAAAGCTGAAATACTGAACCAGCCTCTACTCTCCCTCCCATCATGTGGACTTGAGTGTGGGCCACTTAAGTGAAGCCCCTGAAAGTCCTATTGTAGAAGAGCATTTCCAGAACTGAAAACCGAAATAAGGAAGAATTTACAGAAATATCCTGGAGACCAAGAAAACTCCGAAATGCATGGAAATCTTTTGATGACAGGCCATCGCTAAGAGCTTTGTGTACAATTTGAGGAAGACCTTTAATGTCGAGAAGCTTCTCAGCCACTGAACAAAAGTAGAAATAGAAAGTTTTCTGAAAGTTTGCTGAACTTCTTACTTCTCAATAATTTTCAGATTTAATATTTTCACAGGCAAGGTGATCATGCAGTTCATGCCCTACATCAGCTGGACATGATGGTAGTTTGTACAGCTGGACAGGTTTTGGTACATTGCATCATCACTGGTGCTTTACCAATGTTTTCTGGTGTCAGCAGACCACCAGGGCCTCTTCAACATGGGGTCAGCACCCAAATTAGATGGAATAGAAAGAATCTGTGAAAACTGTGTGAACCATTCTGAGGGTCTGGACAAGAGGAGAATAGAAAAGGGACATACACTCAGGCTGGTATGTATCAGGAATGCTAAAAAAATGAGATCATCACTGGGGAAAATAACAATAGCAGCTCCTTCTGTGGGTTTTTTACATTTTCCTCTGAAATGCAAAAATAAAAGAGTTAGAAGTAAACATATCCCACTGTCAAGAACTGACAACTTAGAGTTCATTAAAGTATCTTAGGGCATTCTCCTGAGCATAGATTATTTAAAAATGCATCTTAAATAACAGTATCAGATCATTAAACCTAATTATTCTTCAACTTCTTTTTTTTTTTTTACTTCTTCTGAAACAGTTACCATGAAGATACCAAAACCACATTAACTCTAGCTCAGAAACCATCCTTGGTAGAAATCACTGGAGACTGGAGGAGGATACCCAGGGAAGCTGAGCACTGACCTTGCTTTTGTGTTCCTTCAGAAGCACTGGTATCAGTCTCTGTGAGGGCAAAAGGAGCTGGTACCACGCTGCTTTATGTTGTTATACAGCCCCCTTCTCTGTTCCTCTCTTTATGTAACACATGTGAAAGTAAAACCAATTTTGGAAAAAAAAAAAAAAAACAAACCAAAACACAAAACCCAAAGAAAACAGAACAGCTACAATGAAGGGAGTTGCTTCCAACACAACACAAGGAATGCAGGTCCAGGCTCCCTCGGGCTAAGTTCTACACCACTGGCTGCAAAACTCAAAATAAGCAATGGAGCAAAATCTGTCCCTCATTTAGACTAGGGCCATGTTAGTCTTTCACATGTTGAAGCCATGTTGAGTCCTAGCACACATCCAAGAGATTTCATGAATGTCATAAAATGGAAGACACAAGGTGATGATGTACCTTTAAACACAGCTTCTGAGTACACTTTTCTTCAATAATGTGAAAAGATGCTTTTGCTAAAGGGGATATAACGCCACATTATTGCAAACAAACCTTTAACTGAGTAACTGGAGAGTGTTTCATAATGCTTCCTCAGGTAAAGCAAAGATTCACATTCTAATAAAGTCTTTTTATGTTGTATCTTAAATGAGTTTCACAGATGCTTAGTCTCTTCACAAATCACATGCCAGTCCTTCTTTACATACTGTTAAGAAGCCTATAAAATAACTCATGGTTATTTTGACCGTCTAGTTAAAAAAAAAATGTGAGTTTTATTATGATTCTTGAATCATCCATAAAAATCTTTACGTAAACCACAAGATCCAGTTTTACCCACAGAGCTAAAATAAGGCATCAATCAACAATTCTATTAAACAGGTACCTGTGCATACACAGTATCATTCAAAATGATCAGGCAATTCACCCACTTTGAATTAAACACAATAAGAGGAGACATTTCTGCATGGTGGCACAGCGGGAAGGACTTACAGGTCCTAAGAAGAAATAACTATAGGTCCTAGCGCGTTTTAAGTGCAGTTTTGCCTCTCTAATCTCTTGTGCCATGAGTGAGAGAAGGCAGCTGCCTCTCAGTGCTGCCTGAGGGGTCGAGTTTTCCAGAAGCAGCTCAATAACCTCAACCATTTCCCGTCAGGTAGAACCAGGATGCTGCTAATGAGACATACAGATGGACACCAGATGTAACTACTGCAAACAGATATTATTTCTACTTCAAATGTCACACAAACAAACAGCTCCTATGTGGAGGTGGCAAAGTCACAGGAGTGCTTATGTTACTTAACTTTGATGGCCAATCTATCTTAACATTAAGAATAAAAAACACTACGGAAGACAAGTCTATTTTAGGTCAAGAAGATTACAGGTGGTTCTGCTTCCATCAGGCTTTCTATGTATAATACTCATAGCACAGGGACATATTTTCTTTCAAAGAAGCATCCCACCTCATGAAAAATGTGGAATCCTCCCCTGTGCTCACCACTACAGCTGGTTTGAGATATTCCTCACATAAATTTTCGAGTTTTGGCCTACAAAACTGTACATGATTGACACAAATTTCAGCTGAAACCTAAAGTAACCACCAGAATTTTCCCCAGAAAGCAGACAACTTCAGGAAAAAAATATCAGTCAAAAATAGCTCTGTATCAAGAACAGTTTCACTGGGAAATTTCCAGCAAGCTGTTTTCAGTACAGACTCGAGCCTTGAAAGGTTTTTAGAGGGACATAACACTAAATGGGCTTTCTTCAAGGAGTATCTACAACAGTACAAGTGAAAGGATGTAATTCCCATCAGTAGCAGAATACAGAAATTCTAAGAAATTCTAACAAATTACCTTTCTTTGCATAAGAAAGTTCAACTTAGTAGAAAGTTGACAAAGGGAACAAGATAACATGTAGTTGTTTTCCTCTGAAACAGAAAGGGAGCAAAGTTTTTTCAAGTATTTTGAAACATGCCAAATTTAAAAACTAATAATTCTTCTTTTTTTTTTTTTCAGAAAAATATTTCAAATGTAAATAGGACCTTGCAAAATTCTTTTAAAAGTTAATAAACATCTTTAAGCTACATGTGGCATTGGCAGGAAGAACTTAAACTACAGATGGCAAAACAGATCTCTTTATTTGCACATCCTTCTCTTCATCTGCAATGCTAAAGCAACCACACACACCAAAAAAGAATGTATTTCTGCCAAATCAATGTCAATTTTAAGTAGATTATTCCTTCTGGGTTTACACTATAATTTGATCCAATTAGACAAAGATGAGTGCATTATTGTTTTCTATCTGGATCTGAGGTATAACCAGTATGTAGAATTAAAAAACCCCAAAGGCTATCCTAGGTAAAACTAGAAAAGACCCAGGTTTTCACAGACCTACATTCCCATGGGCATTTTACTGGTGACATGGGATTATTTCTAATGCATACTAAGGAAGGGTAAACGGGCAGAAGATTGTACTGTGTATTTTCAAATGACAGATCTACAGGTGAACTTCATTCATGGCTGCTTGAATCTGGAATTACAATTTATATCTATTTATAAAACTAATAATAATAAATGAAATAAACACAGGCTTTACAAACTTATTCAGTATTCTGTTTGCTTCCTAGTCACGCTTTTTTTTTTCAAAACACACAAACTTCAATATGTCATTTATCTAATAATTTGTCAGCTGTCTTGACAGTTTCCCATGACCACAATCCCATCTCCAAAATGTATTTCCTGAGTTGAAACAGAAAATTGCTGCCTCATTTCAATTCCAGTCCCACCTTAAAATAAATTTCTAATAGTAAGTCAGAAGACTAATTTTAATTATTAGTGAGTAGTAATGATCTTGTACTCCAATTTAGGAGTTATCTTAAGACCTTTTTTTTTTTTTAACAAGTGCTTCCCATCCTCCTCCAGGCATTTAGATCTGTTCCCTGCATGCTTGTAATGGTGGCAAGCTATGTGGAATAGGGCTGTTACAGAGCACAAAATGAGCTAGCAAAGGAACTTGGAATTTTCTACTGCACATTTCTCAGTGTCTATTAAATACAAAGGTCTACATGTACTTTTCCAGTTGGGGAACTCTCACAACCAATGATGGCTGGAATGATCTCTCTGTATTATACTGTTATACTTTCTTCCTAAAAATCTACTCACTGTTCTCAGGAGGCAGGATATTGGAAATAGGTACAATTTTAGTCCTACTGGAAAAGATATACTGAGACCTATAACTCATGTGAAGTGCAACTTTAGGCTCTGTGTAAAAGGTAATTAAACGAGGTCCAGCTGCAGCCTGGCTGTCAATGAGGCCAGCCTAGAAATACTTTGGGGAGCTATCCCCATCCTTTTTTGGCTGTATGTCCCCCTTTGGATTGACATCTGCACTTGCCAATCAGCCTTACAGCTCTGCAGCTATCTTTGAGAAAGTTTTAGATGAGGAACAGCTGAGAGGAAAGAGAACTCCTCACATCTGAAGCAAGGTGTGAAATCCGAGGTAAGCAACAGGTCTGCCGCAATGCAGAAATGTGGCTTTTTCCAGGCTTTTTCACTGAGCAAAGCCTTCTGTTTCCTTACTGAGCAAAGCCTTCTGTTTCCCTACGTACCCTGAAATGTAAAGGTTGCTAGCCAACAATTGCACACTGTCTCAGGAACCTCTTACTGGGGATTGCTCATTCAAGGCACGGGTGGATGCTTCCCTTCATCTGCGGTTCTCTAACACAAAAGACATATCCCAGCTCTCAGGAATTCTACTTACGAGCAGCAAAGCCCAAGAAAGGATGGTTTATTATTTACCCAGGTGCTAAGGGCTGCCTCAGCCATGCCTTTTCCATGTAACCACAGGCCTTTATCTTTCTCTCTTCATGCCCCAGTTCTTCATATTAAAACACGGAGCTAATCACACTTCTATCCTGAGGATAAAGAACATAGATGTTCGGCAGCCACTGTATAACCAACTAGTAATCTCTCCAGTGAATAGTGCTTGTGTAGAGATACTTTTAGCTTTTTGGAGGTTGTTCAGGAACTAATAGCAAGCTGGAAAATACTTACCAGAAGCATTAGGATTGGTTTTTTTCTTTTTTTTGCTAAAATTATTAGAGGCAGCTGGTTTATTTTAAGAATAACTGCATTAGACCGCAGTTACAGGAGTGAAGAGGTCACACGTAGCATCTTAGAGACACGGGCTGCACACAGTCCCCAAGGGAGCATTTGGCTGTTCCACTGAGGGTTTCTGCTCACTGACTGGTGCGTTGGAAGCATTTAAGGATAGCAGGATGGAAGCACTGATTTACTTGCTCTTAAGCAACTCTCTTATAAACTGGAGTTTACTTTCACTCATATGGAGATACTTTCTTTGATTTTCTATTCCCAACAGATAGGACTAGGGATAGTACTTTAAGCACAAATGTTGTCTCTGGTAAACATGGACTGATTTCTAAGTGCACAGGAAACTCTGGGTTTTGCAAATGCACAAGAGAACACACTATATTTATTTTTTAACATCACCGCTTTTTGTTTGTTAGTACAAAAAATATTGAAATTAAAGGCACATGAATGTTAAATGAAGCTTTAAATAATTTATTTGTATTTCTGCCCTGCAGATGGCTTTACTTAAAGCCAACAAACACTTAAAAATATACACGCTCACCTGAAACAGACTGATTTTATTTCTTAATTAATGACATGAAAACTCATGAACAGAGTGAGTGCAGAGAGCCTCAAGTAACTTTTAGGTGTACTATAATCCTTCCACTTTGGTACCCAAGTTCAAGTTCAGCTCCTCCGAACCAGCTGAATCACTGTGAAACCAATTGCATGCAAGCAGGAGCTAGGAAGAAACCATCATGATTTAAAGCCAGAAGAATGAACAGAGATTTTTTTTCAGAAAATCTACTATTACCAAAAAAAAAAAAAAAAGTATGCCATGTTACATGGTGTTGCAAAAACACCATTAGAATGACCATTTTGAAACAAAATACTGCACCTCTGTGCCTGTTAAAGATGGGAAGTAGAGCAATTATCCACTATGAATATATTGGTTCATTTCTTTTTCCTAACAGTGAATTGTCCAAACACTGAGTAATTGAGTTCACCTAGTATTAAAAGCTATGCACTAATTTTACAGGTATTATTTCTCTCTTACAGTGTTTTTGTTTTTTTTTTTAAGAGTCTGTTTTTCTATGATCTGCTATGATGGCTAATTGCATAATCAAATGCCAACAATTCAGGTCTCAGATGGAAGACATGAATCAAAGTTCCTCAAACTCAATTAAAAACAGCAAAAACATTAGGAATAGGCATCCTTTCCTCAGAGTGAGAACCTGGAAAGGCATATGCCAGCTCAAGCATAACTGATAATTCGGGTGAAATTTTTATTTTTATTTTTTCATAAAGCTTATAATAGATGTCACTGTAGAAAAGGAGCATAAAGTTCACATGAGCACAGATGAAACACGTTTAAAATAACAACACACCCTCAATCAAAACGATTTTCAGTTTGCTCAGTTGTACTTCAGGTGTATGAATTAGTTAATGGGAAATGCATGACTGAAGCTTCATGCACAGATCTAGCCAGAAGCAAAATACATGTAAAAGTAGAAAAGTTTCAAATAGAAGGATTCATAGAGAATACTGGCATGTACTATCCTGTAATAGGTATGATAATCAGGCATAGTCCAGATTTGAGTGATAAAAATGAATATAGATTGAGTTAGACTGTAAAGTAGTGTAAATCAACACAGAAGCATTAACTTCAGAGTCAAAGAACCCGGCCATCCTGTTTAATTGACATTTTAAGCCTGAATGAGACCAGCAGATTTTCAGTATCTTGAATAATAATTAGACTGTATCCTATATATAATGCATAAAGAGCCACACTTCTCATTCCAGTGATAAAATTTGGTATTCCTGGGTGAATAAATGTAATGACAAAGAAGGAAATTAACAGCAAAGCATTGTGGCTAATAAAGAAGTGTTGATCCAAAATATTAATTCTCTCCACGGAAGGAAGACAAGCTAGACAGTAGGCTGCAGCAGTGCTGCAGAATTGGCAATTAGACAAGTGCTATGTCTACTATCTTTAAAGTACAAAGAAATGATTTGTCTTTGCCAGACTGTGAAGAAGGTAAGCTGACATAAATTAGAAGACATTAATGGATGTTAGTTTCTTATTATTCACATTGGCAAGGCTCTCCATCATCTTCATGGAAAGTAAGTATCAACTAGAAAAATACACAGAAAGTTTCAGTCTATTACCATAGGCTCCTCCAGACAATCATTTCAAAATTAATCCCTGCAGAAATGTCCAAATGCCAAACGAGTCAAGAACACAGTACAGCAGACACTATTCATCCCATTTCTAGTGGCCCAAACTCACATAATGCTATTCCTGTCTCAGCTCTTTCCATTCTGATGAAGTGCCTGAGTAGGAGGACTTCCAACCTAGGGGTATGTTTTTACACACAATGCAGTCAGTTGTTCTTGCAATGCCTACTAGGTATTAAACAAGATTTCCCCTCAGTGATGGCTCATTTTAGCTACTCTGGTTCAGAAAAGTAAGCAAACCAGAGACATGGATCATTTCAATTGTGTTGAAGGATCAGAAAATGAAGATTTTGAAGTACAAAAGTGGAAGAAGAGTGCTTGATAAGGGCATGAAAATGTAAATGCTTTGGGGTTATTACATGGAGGCATCAAGTGGCATAGTTAGAAGAAATGACTGAGGTATTTTGGTGAGTCAAAGTACAAATGTAATGTTTTTTACCCAGCTGAGCTCAGTTCTGTTGCGTACTTTCACACACACCTCTTGTCTCAAGTATTCTGAGAACAGTAAGACCATGATGCATAAGGAGATTGTGACGGTCTCCCCGTGTCTTCCAGGACACTTGTGGCACTTGGTTTTGAGGCTTTTTTGGTTTTGGTTTGGTTTTTTTTTATGAACAAGTTTGGATCCTGATATTCCTAGAGGCAAGCAGTTTATTTTACAATTTTTTAATTCATCATTGTTTTAGCAATTGGGAACCTAATCCCTTGGATTGACATCCAAGATGGTTAGATATAGCAAGTTATGTTTTTAAGCTGCCTGCTCCTCCTGACTCCCATTTCAAGGCTCTGACACAGGAAGCAGGCTTACTAAGCAATACAGCCAGCACCTACAGATCTAACACCTACATCTCACCTTCTGCATGCACACAGGGCTTTAGAAAATGGTTTTGTTACTGATATCCAAATAAATTTATGCACACTTGTACTATAGCTCATATAGGGGATTCATGAAAAATCTAATGGCTTATCAAAACTTGTATCAAAACGTAACATTTTGCAGATTCGAAATAGGAACAAACCCAGATTGGAAACAGATTCCATGATAACTGGTTTTCATTGATGACTTTTACAGACAGCAACCTCACATGTAGAGACTTCTAGGTACTCCACAGCTTTGCTGGGTGGTGATGGGGAAGATATAGCAAACATTTTTCCTTTAACTGATCATGTGTAAATGAATAATTCAACTGCTATATCGGTGATAAGATGATTGCTAAACGGTTCTTCTCAACTTCTACCAATGGCTTGATTAACACTGACAGTGATAAGTTGTTTTCTCAGGCATTGAGACTTCATGACAAGAGAGGATTTATTTTGCGGTCAGAAGACATTTTATCAGTTGAATATTGTTCTTCATTAAATGCATTAGAGGCGTCCAAAGATTTGCCGGGCATTTAAGCAACTTCTGGATTATCCTTTTGCCTCTCCACAGTGATAAGGATCACCTTTCTTTACTAAATGCACAGGCCGTAATACAGTTCAATTTGTTCACCATCTTTCCTCTGTCACTTATCCTGTTACGTTTATCTCAGTAATTCATTACAGACCTAATCTGTCTCCAGGTTTTGAGGGCTCCTTAATGTAAATGTGTTTGCTCAAATATGTCAGACTTAATGGACATGTTTTAGGATGATGCATGTCAAACTTAATGTACTTACCACATTAATCAGGCTTGTTTCCTTCATATCTATTTCCATTACCCAAGAATGAGAAAACATAAATTCAACAGCTGTTTACTTAATACTCTAGTAAGAACACCCAAAGTTTCAGCAGTTTACATAATGGTGTCTAAAACAAGTCTTTGGTTCAGAAGATGTGGGGTGTCTGGTGTTTTTCCCTTACTGGAAGCTTGGTGCAAGCTTATCTAAACAAGCAGATAAACTGCTATTGTTTTCATCAAGCTTTGGAATAGGACATTGGATAATTTATATATCTGAGAAGTATGAATATGTACATTAAATTGCACATTCAGAAATGAAATTTGAAACATACTTTCTCAGTTCCAGTGTTCCTCAGATCTAGATTTCAGGAAGAAAACAAGAGAAAAAAGGGCAAACAACACTGGAGCAAAGAAACTGTTGATTAGAAATGGTTAAGGATATAGAAACAAAAAAGTAGGCTCTGTATGGTGGTCTAGATAATGAGGCAATACTAGGGTACCACGCAAGCAGTAAAGAGTGACCACCACTTGGCAGTAAACGTGTATATTTGTGGGAAAAATATACATAAGAACCAGAAAGAAAAGAAGAATCAGAGACAAATAAATTTATCTGGGACACTAGGAAGAATTCATGTCTTCCTCTCATAGAAAAGTCTGCTCATGAAGCGTGGCTTTTTATTATCATATATATAATCTCATAGTGTGGCTACCGGGTGCTAAATAAAACAATATCACAATATAAAGCCAGGGCTATCATATTTAGTATTTGAAACCTCCATACAAATAATTGTTATGCTGACATTTCATTTTAAGTCAAACCTACTTACATCTACAACATATTACATGTCCTACATTTGCTATCAGTATATCTGTAAAATTGCTATCAAGTAGCTAGCAGCTTACCTATAAAACTTGCTGTGAAGGACATCCCTGGCTTCTACTGAAAATGTAGTTTGATCACTTTGCTGCATATAGAGCTTATAGGGGCGTATTTTAAAGTACAACGCAACATATAAAATACCAACAACACTTCCTTTCGGGACCATTGGGCATTTGAGGGATTCAATAAAATGCTCTCTAAAGAAGACAAATCTCCAAAAAGTTTCTTAAAAATAGGAAAAAGTTTCTCCTTTTCTTTCTGACCAGATTGCCTTTAAATTACACTGCAAAACCCTTCTATAAGGTTGTTCTTGGAAAGCAGAAAGAACGATGATAAAGCCTGCCTTAAGGCAGATGATTATCAAGAACTTTAATGGAATCGAGCGCTGGGCTACAGCAGAAATACAAAAGAATCCCTTGACCTCAGTGTGTGTTTTTGTTCTAGCACAAAGCACCAAAGTCTACAATGCACTTTTAATGTTGCTTTGATAGTGTGGAAGCCCAACCCTCTATCTAGCTAGAGACTTTTAAAATGCTTTTAAGTCTCTGCAGGCATTTTCTCTGTATTATCTACAAGGTTCCCATTTAATGTTGGACGGATCGATTTTTAGCAACTGACCTGGACCTCTAATGGAAATCTGACAAAAATTAATCTCAAGTCTTTCTTCAAAGTTTCAAAAATTCTGACTACGTTTATCTTTACAACCTTTGCCCATCTCTGAATTTCAGTTGAAATTCTACAAGCAAACAACAGGGGTCAATGCAGTTACGTCAGGGGTCAGTTACGTAATTTCTTTCCAAGAACTGTGAATCTTTCTACTTCCTAACCCCAGCCTACCTCAGGGAATTAACTCCCCCTACAACTTCACGAGGCAGTACCCAGATGTATTTTGGATTGCTACTACCAATTATCACGTTAGCAGTATTTGCTCTCTAGTGTACAAAGATTGTTAAAATACATTTTATTTTTACTAGTGATGTCATTTTGGGGACAAAACCTACTTGCAGTGATGCCCCTGATGTCAAAACTCAAGAGGCTTTTATTAAGCAATGGACCTACCCTTTTAGCTCAATCAGTGACATATTAAATATAAGATTTGAAACCAAAAACATCCCAGTTCAATAAAACAATTCCTTCAGATGAACTATCCATGCTTTCATGTACTCCCTGAATTTCAGTGCTTTAAACCAGAAGAGTTTGTTTGATTCACTTAGGTTGCTAAGGATGGAATGACTGCTGGAATTCCATTATGGTGAATAATCATATTCACACATAGAAATATCTATGACAAGAAATACTCTTCCTTTGTATTGAAATCTGAGTATAAATTTAAGAATAGGCTTGAAACCTTCTCTGACACTTCTCATAAGCCTACTTATGCTGAGATTATGTTTTATGTGAAGCTTAAGTATATCATTAGCAAAAAGCACATTCCATGCTGACTTGCTCCTCTAGAGAATTTCTCACCCATTTGGGGTAACAAAGAGGAAAAGAAACTGAACCCAGAAAAATTATCATCATGCAGCTTCCAAACATGGGGTTTGGTAAATCACCAAAGTGTTGATGTCTGAGAAAATGGCACATTCAGTCTTTCCCTTCAGCCTCAGTATAGCTTCATATCAACACTGAAGAATGATATGATTAATTATGACTAAATTTCCTGTTCATTACAGATACATTACCAGAAAGAAAATAACCTGTTAATCTGTGTATACCCAAAAATACTGTTATTGTATACCATAGTATTCCCATGTGAAGTTGTCTGCAAGAATGAATTCTTCAGTAATTAGCATTTGTTTGCTTGTGCCGTGGATTTTTGTCTTTTCCCTTGAAGCTGTTTATCAATGAAAACTCTTAATGCATTATAATTAATGCAATCCAACTTTTCTGGAGTAGCTGCTAATTTGAAACAGTACTTGAAATATGAAGCATTGAACTTTTTAACAAATGCTTTGTTTTTCTCAAGATGTCCAATTATTACATTCTCTATGTGTCATCTGTAACTGTCTTGTGAGTTTTTGGGCCATTGTGACAATGGGGAAATTCAAGACAATGACACTTCCACTGTCTTAGAGGGAACAGAATGCTTTTCCTTTGTAAAATAAAGGCTTTTTAATGTTTACGTGGGAACAATACTGTCAGGAGCTTGGCACATCATCTTTACATTCAATAAAAGAATTTTATATATAGGAATATTTGGAGACCCTGCTGTACCTGTCTGAGCTGAGGAGTCTCTCATGAAATGAAGGGAAAGTCAACCTTTTTATTACGTCCTTCCCCTTACTAGGCACTTTAGCAATTTCCACATCATCCCTCTTTCAAAACTCAACTACTGTATTGCAAAGGGCTTGAGAAAAGAGCTCTGAAGATGAATGAACCTGAAAGTGATACTCCTCATGGATTCTAAGGTCTGCTGTCTGTGGGGGTGGGAGCACTGGTAGCATCTGTGCTGCCAGGGCCCCATCTGACTTCCTCACTGACAGTACAGCAAAGGCATCCAGAGTGTAACATGTTTTTTAAAACTTTCAAAATGTTTTAAATATATGTTGGAGTACAGTATAGCACAATATAAATGACTGCTTCATATAGAAATGTTCATGTGGTCCTGAGATACAGGTAGATGAGGAGGGAAATTATATATAACTAGGCATTCTTGCTTTCTTTCAGTTTAGCAAATCAAACAAATCAGTTTAGATCAACAATTCACAATACATTAAAGCCCTAGCAACTGCAGTGTTGCATTTTCTCTTCAACACACCCAGAAATGTTTCATTATTAGAACACGATGAGCCAGCATTGTCTTACATGATACCAACCTAGAAGACTGCTCAGTTATAAATTTGTTCAGCTCTAAGTTTGTTAAGAGTTTTGAACAAACCCAGTAGAATAAACTCATTAAAGTACAACTAAAAACTCACAGTGAACTTTGTTTTCTTAGAACAAGGTGGAATGGCCTTGAGCTGATGGAGGGTAGATTTAGAAAGAAATTCTTTACTATAAGGGTGATGAGGCTCTGGAACAGGTTGCCCAGACAAGCTGTGGCTGCCCCATCCCTGGAAGTGTTCAAGGCCAGGCTGGATGGGGCTTGGAGCAACCTGGTCTAGTGGAAGGTGCCCCTGTCAAAGGGGCAACCCTTTGACCCAACCCATTCTATGATAACTCTATGATTCTATAAAACAACTGTTTAGGATGATGACAAATGCAGTTAGAAATGAGTTTACAGCCCACTGAAATATTCAAGATTTCTGAGAGGTTCCTGTTCTGGAAGAAACTCCAACACCGTGAAACTGTTGCACAAAAACAACTGACCAAAAGCCTCCACCAAGATGTGAACTGGTCCCTTTGGTCAGACAAATGACCTGGCTCATCGTCACGTGCCTGACAGCAGTGAGGCACAGCATTTACAGAGTCATCCTTCCTGTGTTATTCCCTTTTCCTTCTGAGAACAGAAGATCAGAAGCTGATAACAAAGAAAGCTGAATTTGGATCTTTTACATCTCAGGTAATCCTCCACACCAAGTTCTTTATAATCTTCAAAAGTTCTTCTTTGTGTATGCTTTTAACTAAAAATGGCAAGCTGAAGGGGGAGATGTTCCAAATGAATGTTTCTTAAAGCTGTACAGAGTTTCTGCAGTAAAAATAATCAGTATGTTTCTATGAAAACCTTTGTGTCAGAAAAATGCCAGAACCTCTATCAAGGAATTTTAAGAGAATCTGAAACAAAAGCCAGGAATGCTTGCTATCCATAAATAACAATATGGATATACAGCAGCAGAAATACCAATGGAAGATAAAACACAGCCTGATGAGAGTGAAATTAAACACAGCATGGTACTGATATAGGAGTATTCAGGAGATACACTCAGATCCATGCTTCTAATTTCATAGGCTTGGGCTTGTCCTACTGAAATAAGTAATGACTGGCACATTCTGCATTAGGATTCATTGTTAAAATGTTAATAAATTTGCTTAGACTTCTGTTATTTCTACTGTGCCATTACCACCTATTGCACGTAACATTTCCCATCATCAAAGTTTCCTGACATTACCAACTCGATCCTCAAACTCATTGAGTTATTCCAGAAAATTGACAAGGCAGAATAGGGATAGCTGGCATTCTGTGCCGAACGTTTAAGAAATGCCATAGTGTAAGGGAGAAGAAGATGCTTTTGCAATTGCTAAAATTCAGCTAAATTATATGAATGGAAAGGTCTTTGTAGGAATTTCCTAAGGGCAGCACTGCCTGGCTTCTCTGTAGCACTGTTTACTGTGGACTTGTGTAGGCCTGGGCCATAGAGGTACCTGTCACTTTGTCCATGTCATCAGCCCTCAAAAAGGTGAAGAAAAAGCTATTTATTTTCTTTGAAAAAAAGGATTTTGGTGGACAGGAGGGCTGGTCCCACAGGGATGACCTCTCCCAGCTAATGGAGGGCCTTGTGAACCCAAGGCACAACTGAAGTCTCACTTTGGGGAATGACAACCAACCTGCTTCATAACCACTGTGCCCCATCAGAGACTCAGATTTGGTGCCTGTGGAAGGAGCAAAATATTAACACTCTCAAAAGGCACCTGTTACATGATATATTACAAAGTAAAGTATCAAAATATATAGCAACTTGGCCTCAGACACAACCACCAATTACACTGATGTACTACAAGGAAGAATCAAAGTATTTTAGGAAGAAAAGCAGCTGCAAATAGTTGATTTTAACTGTCAGTATATAGACAAAAAAAAATTGAATGGAAACATTTCACATAATTCAAAGTGAAAGTTTTGGCAATTTTTGGCATGGAGGCAAAAGAATTATTTCAGTATGAGGAAAAATAATTCTGAACAATCTTAAGTGAGCTAATCTCTGCTGGTCAATGACTAATAACAGAAAGTAGATTATTTATTTACAGAGTGAGAGGCATGAATTTCTATTTTCAGGGCTAGTGCCTACTCACTCACAGAATCCCCTCAGTCCTACACTGCAATGTTCAAAGTTTTTGCTATTTAGTTGCTGTAATCGAGCCAGATTATGTTTGGGTTCACAGAGAGGGAAGACTTTAGGGATCTTTCCTTCCAGCAAGACAGCCAGAGTTTATTTGGCTGAATTTGGGACTGGAAAGAATGCACAAGTCAATAAAGCATGCAAACATTTTCCTAATATCCCAAAGAGAAATGTGTTTCAACATGACACATCTGTACAGCCTTGTTTGCTGGGTTGACAGTATTTGTGGAATGAATGAGATTCTGGCTAGAAAAATCACTTAAGAGTGTCCTGAAACCATGGAATTGTATTTAACTATTTCTGCAGTCTCAGTCTGGGAAGGGAACTTGCTAAAGGAGAATCTTTTCTGTTCAGAGTCACTTCTTTATATCGATGACATACTGCTCTAATACAAGCCTCAAACAGACTTCTGTTTGGTCCTTCATTGCCGGTTAGATATTTTTACATGCCCTGAGTTTAAAAATCAGCACATGCCAAGCACAAAGCAGGGTGGATGGTGCCACCCTTCTGAAAAGTTTAGAGCAAAGGCAATCTTATATTCAGTAACAGCTTTAAGCCCTTCTGAACAGACACCTGTTTGCTACTCCTTCAGATCAGTTTATCACAGTGATTACTCTGCTATTCAGAATTTTAATCGGATTTTTACTAATTCAAGGCCAGATGACAGACTTGCAGTTTATCAGTATTACTCCCCCTGAAAGTATCATGCCAACCCTCTAATTAAGCCACTATGTGTCACCCACTAGCTTTAGAGGCTGAAATGATGTTTCATAACCAGACTCCAAGGCCCTTCTGTCAAGCATTCAAGCATTGCATTGATCCACAATGGTAATAGTATGTACTCATGTACTCATCTGTTACACAATTGATGAAATCTGGCTATCCAGTAACAGAGCTAAATGAAGGCTAAAGCTGACATTAGTGGGCAAACAAATAAATAATGAGAATTAAACATGCCTTTTCCCAAGAACTGACAGCAATAAAATCCAGCGTAAAATATAATTTTGTACCTATCACATGACTCTGACATGTAGTCCTTGTCATGGTGTCCTCCTCTTCTTCTTGCAGGTTTTCTGTGACTACTTTAGCCTGTACATAGTGCAACAACAAAAGTGAAGAACACCTGTCACTCTGTTTATGTTGCTTCACAATAACTACAGAATATTATTTTTCAGAAATAAATCAGAATAAAGTTACAGGGCAGCTATGAGTTTATAAGTATATAATCTGTTCCATTCTATGAATGATATCTGAGGATAGCAACTTTAATTTCATTCAAAGTCACAATATACAGCCATCAAAAATACCTTTGGAAGATGCAATTCTTCGAAAGAAAAGGTCTTTTTCTGCATTAAAAAAAAAAAAAAAGGCAAAAAAACCCAACCAAACCAAAAACCTCAGTTCTCCTGACCTTTTGCTTCTCTCTGGAAATGCTGTGTTTCAGATGTTAAAAAAAAAAAAAAAAAAAAAAAGTGAACTTGATATGTGGTATGGTATCTCTCTAGTTTAGTTTGCAAACACTGAACTTCAGCATTTTTATTTCCACTGCTGTTTAAAAGTGTTTATTAGCTAAACAGAGAGAAAAACTTCATTTGAGAATGCAGTGCACTCTAAGAGTCTGTATGTGATATTTGAGTTTGTGCTATTCAGACCCCCTAGATATTCTATTTTTTCAAATGAAGATGTATTTTTGTTCTGTTCTTCTGCGCTGCTATTTCCCAAGTATACAGATAATCTGAGTGCCTCCCTGGCATACAGTGAAATCCCCCTCTATTACAAGCCATCAGTGGCCATAACTCAGATCCAGAGACATATTTTTCTGCCATGCTACATAAATCAAACAGGAATAAAGATACTTTCAGGGCGATGAGAGGGGGAAAGCCAGCACTACAGAAAACAACGCTTTCAGTTTCTCAGACATCTTAAATTATTTGCTAATCACTCTCTGCTGTTTTTAACTACTTACAGCACATTCACAATAACATTAAATATGTTCTGTAATCTAAACCAGCACAATTTATCATAATTTGCATGACATATCTTTGATCATTGCATATATTCTGCTTGTCTGCCTTACACAAGTAGCCCTATTGCCCTCCTGTGACCAGCCTAAGGAAGACATGAAAGACCTGCTCTCTAGATTTATAGAAGTGCATTTATAATCTTTCAATCCTACAGATTTGATCACATCTTTTTTTGTCTTCTGAAATGATGCTCTTTAGGCTATGGAAAATGAGGAGGCAAGTGATCATTTGGCATCAAGTTTCGGGTAGAGCAGTTTCTCACATTTGCAGACTGTGCTTGGCTGCTGCTGTGACATTTCATAATATTGCGATAGATCTCTGGGTATTCCCCAAACACACAGACTGCAGACATGGAGTGCTACTCAAAACTCCCGGTGTCTTGATTTTGGTGCCACGCTTCCACCTCACAGAGTAGAGCCCATGGCTTTTCTAAATTACACAGGGCTGTAATAAAATCACAAAGATGAAATGAAGCAGTACAGCACAAAAATGATTGTATCTCACCTTAAGCTCCAGCCAAGGACATGAAAAAGTACTGGAGAATGTGGAATATCCTCGGTGTAGGCTAAAGTATTATGTATTTCTGTTGGCTGGCCTTTAGAGCAAAGTGCTTTTTTGATGAACGCTAACGGGAAGTGTATCCCTCTGAAGGTGAATGCACAAGGCCACCACTGGTGGAACATTGCTTTTTCCATAAATTCAGTGGCAGTCCAGCAATAACATTCTTTGCATGAACAGAAATCAGAGGTAATTGGTGCATATGTTATGGCATAATAGTGCCTCAAGTCTTTACCTGGCACATCATAAGAGAAGTGATTTAATCATCAAAAATTAAATAGGTTTTAAAGGAAAAACTTGCTAGAAAAATTAATGTTAAAAAACGTTCCTGCCAGAATTTAAAGCAGCAGTATATATCCGAGATGCAGTTTTGAAATACAGCAGCTTCCACTCTGAACTGTACGACTGAATGCACTTTGCATTGTTCTAAAAAAGAAAAGAAACCTTCTTACTTTAGGGCTTTTCAAAAGATTTATGATGTTTTCTCCAAAAGCATTAATTTTGTCTTTTTATGAGCAAAAAAAATGCACAACATTGCCATTCTAATGCATGCAACTGTTTTCAGTCACAGCTATCTCCCAGTCCTTTGCAATGTGCTTCAAAGTGAGCAGACACCAAAGAATAATTGGAAATGATAGTAATAAGATGCATGGACTTTGAATTTAAAGACTTTCCATCGTTTTTCTTTTAGAAGTTTGGAGGACAAGATGAAATATCACATATTGAGGAATCTTAAGGTATATCTCTTTCATAAGTTAACATTAATAACTGTAAGCACATTTTAAATCTCACTGTTCTAGACATCCTCAGTCTTTTGGCACTAGATATTTCTTTCAGGAACGAAGTGCCACAATAAACACAATATGAAACTCAAAAAATGAAGTATATAATGTAAATTAATCTACAAAACTGTAAAAAAATATTTTGTTTCCCAGCTAACAGAAAAGTGTATGGTATAGCAGAGGTTGTGCCTTTTCTCTATGACTAACATGTCCTTAAAAAACTAAAAAGTATAATTAGCATTTCTCTATTGTTTGTGTACAGTAAGGACAAGCTTTTTAGTTCCCTCATAAAATGAAGTGTGTTTCTTGAAGATATACTTAAAAGACTATTACTGAAGCAGCTAAAAAGACTTCACAAAATGACAGACAAAAAGCACAGCAAATTATTGTAGCATTAGAAAATAATAAGTTAGAAAGAAATTGTAGAAGCAATGTGTAGAGTTTTTTGTACTTCTGTACAGTGAAGATATACCCTAAGCTGTCAGGACCATATTAAATGGGGCATAGTTAAACTGAGTGGCTCTGATAAGGGGCTCTGCTTTGCTATCAAAGTTCTAGATCAGTTGGATTGAATTTCCTGCATATTGCACATTTCCAGACTTTCATTCTCTCTCTTTCCTTTCAGTGACACTACAAGGACAGCCTTAGATACGCTTATAATTTGTGGTTTTATAATGCAGGAGGCATCTACATTTTCAAAGAAGAGATGTTACGACAGGAGTCAGGAGGAAAGTTTTCAAACACATTCATTTTGCATATGTTCCCTGTAAGTTTTAAAAAAAATGACCTTGCAGATGTTCTTAGGAAAGACATCTGTATTAAAGTAAAAAACCCCACACCTGCCTGAATTTGAAACTCCATATGGGATGCTTTGACCTTAAGCATCCTAAACATCAGTGCTAAGATAAGAGTTTCTCCAGTTCCCATTATGAAGCTTTTTGCAATGTTTTTGCAACACGTCCAAAAGAATTTGTATTTCAAATTCTCTCAGAGGAAATAGTTGTATGTGCTGCACTTCAATAACTCAGTTCTGGCAGAACAACAAAAGTAATAGCCTCAGCTTAATATTAAGCATTATATTTGGCCAAAGTTTTAAGACTTTTTGTTAAAATTGTGATTATGGTTAATAATCATCATTATAATATGGTCAAGACAGCTATCAGGAACGAGAAAAGAATGGTATTGAGTTAAAGCATCTCTGTTCTCTTGGTGCCTGGACTTTGAAACATCGTGGGAAAAGACCTTGCTAGGCAAGAAATTCTCATTAAATTCTAAGGTTAATTAATAGAAGCTTCACAAGGAAGGGCACCCATCCAGCCTGACTTCAGGTTACAGTCCTAGACTCTCTGTGAACACTTTCCAGTGCACTGAAGTTAGTCACACAACCTTTCAAGAACCAGAATCTAGCAGCTAACAGAAAATAAAATTATTTTTCTTCTAAACTGCAACATTCCTACTCTCTGGGTAAGTTAAATTATCAGGTACAGTTAGTACCTTATTGAAGTATAAGACTTATTAGAGGGCACCAACAGGGAGATTTTTAATGGCATGAAGAGAGATGCAGGTCAAATGTATGTTTTTGCTTTTGAATGCTCCCTCTGAAGTGACAAATATTCCCCAACATGGTCAAATACTTTGCCTTTTCCCCGTTAGTAGTGCTCTTCTTAGCCTTAATGACTTCTATAATGTTCAGAGGAATGCTTAACACTGGCATGCAATTTTCAGGGAAAGGGGAAAAAAACTAAAAAAAAAAGAAAATGATCCTATTACTTCACTCTAGTACAGTATGATTAGAACATTGTTGTTCATATATCTCCACTGGAATTGAATTGCCAGCAGAAGCAGTAGGATTTTCATGACTAGCTCTATAATGTGGCCTATAGTCAAGCTGCCAACTTTTGTATTAATTCACAATTCTCTAGCTACACAAAAATCTTTCTATCTTATATATAAACAGTTATTATCCTGTGTGCCTGTACTGGCAATGAGAAACACATCCAGAAGTTAAAAAGAAGGTAATAATGTTTTCATGTACTAAAGCACTTACCAGGGTCTGATTCTGCATTTCCATATCGGCTTTTGTGTTGCTGTTTTTCTTGTGGTTTCCTTGAGAGCTGATAGAGTTGCCATGAAGAGAGGAGCCCTGGGAGCCGCCCTTCGACACACTCCTGTAGGAAACATTATTTGATCCACTTTCTGTCTGCTGAGCTGCTTTCTTATCAACTCTGCAGGTAGAGAGTGATTCCTCTGATAAATTACATTGCCCTTCTTCAATCACTCTACTTTCCCATTCCTTTAATGTTTAAAGTAACCCCTCTGTATCTTTCTGTCTCTAGACCTTTGAGTGATAAATGTTTCTAACTAGCCTTGATCAAACCTGTCACTTGCAATTTTAGGTAGTATATCAATTTAGCCTTTCACATATAATGATTTATATTATATTTGGGACTGCAGTGGGGCAAACGTGAAAACACACTATAACAATTGCCAAGTTTTTCCGTGACCAAAGGTTGTGGTAGCTAGAAATGCAATTAATTCTGACTTGTTACCAAATATGTGCTTGCTGGTTACAATACAGGAAGCTGGAATACATTAAAACATACAACTTATTACCCTCTATCTGTACACACTATCTGCCTAGATTCTTGATTTCTGGAATCATTTGAATTGTTGTCAACCTGGATGTAACTTGCTGTTCTTTAATTTCAAAGACCAGTGGTTTGGTTAACAAAGTAACGTGAACAAAATTATCATCTCATTATTAATGCTTTTTTTCCTGTAGAGATTAGCATCTGAGTGTCTGTAAAGCTGAATGTACATCAATACACATCAAATTGTGTTCCAGAGTTTTACCTGCTTAAAAGCTCTTTCACAAAACTGTCTTTTGGTGAGTATGTAGCTGTGGTTGAACTTCTGACTTGTTCACATTCAATCTCACCAGTCATGTCTTGGGAAGGTTTCATAATTTTGCTCTCCATGGCTAAAATGTCACCATTGTCTGTTTTCCGGTTAATTTCGTTTTCTATTTCACAGTGTTGTTCAGTTTTCTTTTTTTCTTTTCTTCTCTCCAGTTTTGCCTGTTTAATTCCAAACCCTGAAATTTTTGCATCCTTTTTTTCTACCTTAGTTTTAGGAACATCAGTTTTCCTGCTACTCAGCGCTGGGAGCTTACTCTTTCGAAAGCCAAACCAACTTGCTATAGAGGGCCCAGTCTTTTGTTTAGCCTCCACAGTGGGAGATTTGGGTTGTCCCTGACCCTTTTGCACATTTTCTTGGATGCACAACATGACTTTCTCCTCTATTGTAGGTTGCAGAGATGGTGAACTCAAAACATCATTAACCTTCTCAGAGGCTTCTGCTAATTTTAAAGACATTTGCTGCCTTTGTGATTTTGTTGCTTCCAGTTTATGAGGATACTTTATTCCATCGAAGCTTTGAAAGGACAAAATTTGTTTAGAAGGTACAGTAGCTGATGCTTCTACCTCCAATTCTGCTGACACAACATGTTTTTTACTTAGAGCTTCATGTTTAAAACTTTCAGTGCTCCTTTCACTTTGCATAGGTCGGCTGCGTGCATCTTTCTGAGAATATGGTTTGCTTCCATCACATTTTGAAGTGTTATGAAACAAGTCTACTTTTGCAGATGATTTGAAGGGCAGTTTGCTTGGGCTTCCATGCTGGCTATTGCAACTACTCATATTTCCAAGAGAACCTTGTCTAGGATAAGAATTTTCTGTGGGTTTAGTAGTATTTAAAAGAGTCTCTGGTGTCACCGCTGACCCAGGAACAGCCTTGATTTGAAGTCCTTCCATGGCTGAGTTCTGCCTGGTTAGAGAATTTCCTCTGTCAGAAGTGTTTGTAATAATCTGAGTCCGTACTTTTCCAAGACCTTCTGTCAGAGGGGCAGATGGCTTCTCCCCTGTTTGAATGCTAAAACTCTGACTACGAGCTTTTGCTCCATTCATGCCCAGAGCTGGCTTCAAGTGCGACTTGTTGCTAGAAGAAACAGATCTCTTAACTAATCTGTTTTCTAATCCATCTACTCTGTCTACCACCAAGCTGCAGTTTTCGTGTGCATGAGGTGATGCTGTATCCATGTTAAGTCCCACAGTAAAATTATTTTTTACTTCAGTATCAGACTTAGAGTCTTTCAGTTCAGCATACGCTGCACCTCTGGTGGTTGCACATACAGATTCACTTTGCTTGTACTTACTTGAACTCACATTACTTTTGGAAGCTGCATTTATACTGTCTTTTTCCTGCTTCCCTGGTACGGTAGAGCTCTTGCGGAGAAGCTGGGGAGATTTGACAAATAATTTCAGTCCTACAGGAAGACGGGTTTTCATTCCTTTCTCATTAGAGTTTTGAGTAGCATGTGCAGGATCACTGGCACGAAACAGTGTTGGCGGGGATTTGTTTACCTGAGATAGTAAAGGCTCACTTGTGCTGGTTGTATGACATTGAGGAGTTGTGGGGAGAATGTTTGGCATCTTTTGTAGCTGATCCACCCCACTGTCCGTGGAAGTATTTTTTTTCCTGGAATATGTACCTTGTGAAGCAGTTGTTTCCAGTGACGGACAACCCAGAGAAAAGGACCTGGCTGTTTGAAAATCTGTGCTGGAAAATTCACGATTCCTGTGGAGACCCAACTGATTAGGGTTTTTTAGGCAGACTTGCTTTGTGGAAACTTTGGAAAGTCCTTGGCATGCACTGTGGGATTGCTGAGGTGTGCATTTATTTTGCATAATTCCCTCTGCGTTTTCTTGAAGGTAAGATAATTCAATTTTGGCCCCAGAAGATACATTTTTTGCTTGCATTTCATAACTAGATTGATTGTGAAAGCCAGAGTTCATAGTTCCTTTTAATGGTGATGATTTCAGTATATTTTTTGCTGTCTCAGTGGCACCAGCTCTTCCTAACTTTACTGCTACAGGTGGAGAATGAGAATAATTAGGCCGAATCAACAGGGATGTTGACCTGCCTGGAGGAAGGGGTGGGGATGGAGATCGGGCTTCTACAGTTGCTGAATCACAATGAAAGTCTCTGGTTGGAGGCTCCCCATAGTTACTTGGCTCTATAAGGTGCTGAGGCAACAGTGGTGATGCTGGACTCTGACTCTTTGGATACTTTGACCCATCGCCTCTGCCTGGGCGTTTCAAGTCGGGCAGGGGGTGGGCGGGGGGCTTTGGAACCTGAAAGTCAACTTTTGAGTCAAAATGACGAGGTGGGCTTTGAGCCTTTTTGAATCTTGAAAGCTTTACAGGTGGCAGAGCAGGTGATTGTTCAAGGGCTGTGGGGCCCACTGATAGAGCTACAGACATCTCCCCACTCTCTGAGATCACAGTTTTTTGTGGAGAAAATTTACCTCTGCTGGGTATTTTAGTTACATTTGGCCTTTGACTGATTCCTGCCTGCACAGTGGAGCTGGAATTGGCCTTGTATGATGCATCATATACCGGCTTCACTAGTTTTTGTCTTGAAGTATTTTGCACTGTCACTCTTCCACAGCGTGAAGATTCACTGCAGGTCATGGAGACAACTGTATTTTTATTCCCTGCATTATCTTCAAGATTATTTCTCTCAGTTTCATCTTCTGGTCTTTCTAAAGCATTGTAGTTTCCAGCATTGGTTCCTGCCTGCAAATCAGTTATTCCCTGAGGTGTAAGTTCAGTGTATTCTGCACTGGACATAGTTTGTGGCTGGTTGATTGAAATCTCATTTCTTGTTACAGTGACAACTCCAGTTTGATGTGAGCTGAATTCAATAGGCTCACCATCCTCAGCATCAAATATTACTGTAATGCACTCTTCAGAGGAGGTCTTTTTTATAACCTTTTGTTGTTTAATGAAATTACATGTCTTCGGCCTAATGTCCGAGTGAACAGGTATCTGGTTTTCCTCTTTGTCAGTAGATACAAACTGAGAATTCTCCGTGACTTTGATCATGTCAGAGGTCTTTGTGTACTTCTCAGTAAGTGGAGTTGCTAATAAATCTGATGGACTTTTCTCATCACTGCTTTCTATATGCAGTTCATCCAAGACTTCATTGTCATCAGTATCTGAAAGCTGAAAATTAAGGTCCTTCCAGCCTACATTAGCATGGCTTTGATTTAACTGTAACTCAGGCAGCTTTGTTCTGGTGCATGATTTTACTTCTCCCTGAAATCCACTGACAAAACTAGTCAATTTTTCAGGTCTTTCCTTTGAATTAAAATATGAATTTCTTTCTGGAAAATGTTTCTTATTAGGATCCCAGTCAAAGAGACTGTCAGAAATGCTGTGAGTTAATTTGTTACAATAGGTCCTGCAGTCTTTGCTTGGTAATTCCTGCAGCAGCAGTAGGGAGGAAGAATCATCATCTGCATCATCATGTGAATCTGAATCATAAGAGAAAGTTTTGTTATGTTCAATGCAAATACTTCCCATTTCCATTGGCTTACAATGAGCCTGTTCGTTATGGCCACCACATTTAACTCCAGGGGAATATATTCCTTCATTAGAGTTCATGCAATCTTTGTAACCCCATTTTGATATTACTGAAGGTGATTCAAGTAATATTTTTTGCTTCTGTAATTTCTTCAGCCCTTCTAAGATATGGTTTTCCTTGATGCGAGTTGGAGGTAGATCATCTGCAGGACTTGAGAGGTTGCTTGGGAGCGAGGAACCGATGCTTATTCTTTTATCCCATCTCACGGACGACTGTTGAAACAAAATAAAGCTCACATATTACTCTCAAGTGCTGTCAATTAAAGCGTTACCGTATGGGTAAAGAGATATAGGAGTTGCATAAGGACATTACATTTCATCCATTGCTATTAAGAGCAAAGTTCTTTTTTAGTAAAGGATTTCATAGGGGTGTGGAGGCTGCAGTGCATTTAAAACCTGTAAAAAGAACAATATGAATGGAAGGATTAAGATAAAGAAGAAGAGCAATTTGGACTATGAAAGACACAATATATTTCAGAATTAATGAGGAGACTAAGCAAATTGGAGTGACAAAGGAATTGCTAAAAAAATTAAATGGGAGGTAGTGACAGGGAAGGAGATATTGCAGTGAGAACTTACTGAGTTTAGTGACAACTGTTTCCAATACAAAATAGAGAAGAAAGTGAACAAAGCTGCCTGAAATAGGCAGCTTTTCATTTTATCTTGTTTCAGATTAACTTAAGATAATAAATTAAGAAAATTAATTTGATTTACCCTTCTGCTGCATGTCTTTCCATCATTCCAAGTGTAGGAGGAACCACTGGAATATTCACTGCAAGCACTTGAGAGGGAGAGTTCACTGCTGCTGCAGCTGCTCCGGGGATACAGGCGACTAGAACCTGTCATATTTAATTGACTGTGGCATTTCAAGACAGGTATACTGGATTTCACATTCTGCTGGCAATCCTAAAATATGAGAAGAAATAGAAATATCTTGTGGGTGGAAAAAGATCATTTAAATTCCCCTTGATTAAGAATGGCAAAGGAAAAGCAAGTTACCCACTGCCACCTTCCTGTTACACTGATAGCATTTGGTGAATTTAATACAGGGAACTAAATTAAAAATTGCTAACAATTTCATTTCCTCAATGTTTTCTTCTTTATTCTTGAACTAGTATTCTGCTCTTCTTTGGCTAAAGATTATTCTATTTGAATTATGCCTTATACATAAGCAGCATGCTCTGGTAAGATACAGAAAACAAAGTTATAAGAATACAAGTACATCTTGACAACTGCATTATAGCCCCACAATTTAACAGATGAGGCTGTACATCCTGGACAAGGTAAATTAATTTAGTATCCTGAGCAGAATTTCCACTGAGAATGGAATCTCTCCATTACAGTCTAATTTTGGTTTCCTATCTAGTTCAAAGCTTTGTCTAAGAAACTCTCTGACGTAGGACAATCCATCTTTGTGTCGCTCGCAGACAGCTGAAGCCTCTTGCTTATGCAATTTATTGACACTTTATGGCTGCCTTTAGTACTTGTGTAGTTATCGCCCCTCTCCAAATGCAATTTCAGCTGACTGTGACTAAGTGCCAGCTTTGAGGAAGAGAGTAATGAAGAGTAGATAGCACTTTAGGTAAAATATTAAACCTCTGTAGGAGTATCTAGGATGCCTTTAATTTGTTTTCGAACTAATACTCTTGTGCCTAACAGCGTTTGAGCTTCTCTAATGTTAAGTGCTTGCACTATTCTGTTGTGCTATTCTCCAGTTTCCTTACAGAAATCAGACATTGTTTTAATTACCAGGAACACCAAACATGACTACTTGAAAGGAGGCTGCAGTGAGGTGAGAATGGGTCTCTTCTCCCAAGTAGCAACTGATAGGATGAGAGGAAGTGGCCTCAAGTTGTGCCAGGGAAGGTTTAGATTGAATATTAGGAAGAATGTGGTACCTGGGAACATGGTTTAGTGGTGGACTTGCCAGCCCTGGGTTAATGGTTGGACTCAGTGATCCTATAGGACCTTTCCACCCAATAGAGGGTTAATGGTTGGATTTGATGGTCTTAGGGGTCTTTTTCAACCCAAATGATTCTATGATTTTATGACCCTGTTTCATAAAACTTCCCTTTGGATTTCATTAAGGCAAGCTGAAACAATATTTACTGAAAGCTGAAACAATATTGATTGAGTTTTTTAATGTAGATATATCTCAAATTAATTTTGCTTAAATGAAGAACTCACCTTTATATTCAGGAAGAAACAAGAAATCTGAATTTACTGAACCCACAAAACAATTATCAAAAATGTATACGCCACAGACACGGCTTCTTCATGAAAATCTCTAGAACAAAGCTTGGTTTGTAGGCACTTCTCATACACTGAAATGTTTTTCGGCCTTCTGCTAATTTCTTCCACTTATTCCCCCATGCCCTCCCATTTATTACTACTAGGGTTGAACCTTTTTTCAGCTGAATGGGAGAGAGCAGAATTTTTACTGCTGAGGAGTTCATCAGTACAGCTGTTCATTGCTCAACTGACATCATAATGTTCTGTTTTTGACAAACGTAACTACAGGGCAAATCATTATTCTTTGTCACAGGCAAACCCTATGAATGGGAAAATCACTTAGAGGCAGCAAGAGCACATTTCACCTTTGGGAGTTATGGGTACATGTTCTCCGAGGAAGTCAAATGGATGCAGGAGAAATAGCCTTTAAATCCACTGGCTCTGGGAAGATGCATCTTTCAGCCTCGGAAGCAGGCTGATGCCTGTTTCTTTGGCTCTGAAGCAGCCTTTTTCGCTTTGTTTAGAGAAATTAGTCTCTGTTTCTGACATGGGGGTTCCCATGGGTTTCCTCAGCTGTGACGGCGTCATTGCCGGTAAGGGTGACTGTGCAGAGGCCAGTGGCAGCATCTGCTTGTTCTGGCTATTTCACTGCATTTGAGCTGTGGCATTGGAAAAACATGTCATGTCAAATTCCTGCCCCTCATACTGGCCTGTGTCCCAGCCACCATAGTGTTTAAGGGAAGGATGCCTGTAAATCCTTTCCTTTAAGAACCTCCTGTAGGAGAAAAGAGCCTAGTGACATGTCCTGCCCTCCTGTCATCTGCAGCTAGTCTGAGCCTCCCCATCCCCTCACTTTGTTTCCTTTGCACTTAAGAGAGGAAAAAGACATTTGGTACTATAGTTTCAGCTATGGGAAAAATGGAGATGTCTAAGCAAAAGCAAAAGAACACTGTATTACTGTAATCATCTTCAATGTTCAAGAGGGGAGAAAATGTGACAAAAAACATCATGTCACTCCAGATTCTGAAGTAGGATATCTACCCAATTTCTAGATTGCATTCAGATCACTAACAAGAGTAGAATTTTCTCCTGCAATTTGCCTATATTCTCTAAATTATCCAAGAGAGTATTTTGAATAGCATGTTCATAATGCATTAATTAAATACATTTAACTTGCATATGGGTCTATTAACTGACAAGGTGAAATTTTAATTTTTTGTAGTCATGATTCTTTAGTCATTACCTTTAATGAAATTAGAGTAAAAAGGCTTGAATGTAGTATTACTGCTTAAAAATGCAATTTTCACTAGAAATCACAGAAAATTGAAAGAATCAGACCATTAAAGACACAAAACTCTACATTAGAAAAGCCTAACCTGAAGGCTTAATTAAATATAATGCAAAGGGTTGTTAGCATTTTTGTGAACCTTTGAAACAATGCCTTTTCATTAAAGTACGTATTACAAAGGAGATTACATTTTTGTTGACACTACTATACTTCAAGATCAAAGGCACAAGCAGGTTCAATGTTCTGTTCTTGTACTCTTTGTTTCCCTCTGTGTGACTTTTGTTTTTTAAGCTGCTTTTCTCTTTGACAATGAAACATGAAAGCCACGCTGGCTAACATTTTGCCAAATAAGCACAAAGCTAACTCTGTCTGAAAAAAAAAAAATGCAGAGCCCATGAATTTTTAAAAGTTCATACATAATATATCATAAAAGTAGAATGAATAATACGGTGCATGGGCTTTAATAAAAAGCTCCTTGACCATTTCTCAGAGATTCTGAGATGTAATCAATAGCCAAAAAGGTATACTGGGGACATTGCAAAGATTTACGCCTTTTTTGCACACAGTGACACTATCTGCTTACTATATCAACTGAGGGCACAATATTGAATTTCAGAGAACAGAAGGAAGTAGAAGTATTGTTATCTGTCTCAACAGTGTTTCAATTCAGAGATCAGCTTTATGGCTCATCCCTGGCATCGGACTTCAGAGGCGAAAAGGAGGTTCCAAATGAGGGGTACAAGGACAGCACAAACACTCACGTGAATCTGAGCATCAGCACTTCGAGCTTGCATCAGGCTTCTGTTTCGTTCTACTTCTGAAAGCAAATCCCCAGATGAGAGGTCTAAGATGCGTGAATGGAGTTTCTGGGGGGGCAGAAGGGAATGAGCAAAGCATAAGTGTTTGTCAAATCTGCAGCAGATCAGCATTTTTAAAATTCCAAACTCTGCTGTTCAGTTTCAAGGGAAATGAAGACCCCGAGGTAAAAGAGGATTTGTTCCAATTTGAAACGTTGCTCTTTGTGCTTGCTTTGTCCAAGACTTCCTATCTGGAGAGCAGATCATTCTTCATCCAAAACAAACTCTACTTTTTCTTCTAGTCACTGTTTTGCAACTTATCATTACTTCACATGCAACAATGACAAATGAACATGAGTCGCACCATTATCCATAGAGTTTGACAGGTTTCAGGAAAAAAGCATAAAAATGAACTACAAAATTAACATTTATAAATCAATCAACATGTTAATGTTGTTTTATTTACGAGCTGTTACACCTTGCTTGAATGATTGCAAAAGTGACCCTATTTTTAACCAGTATTGATCTTCCAAAGGCCTCCTCTGCACACATTTTAACTCAAAGTCATTAATGTCATCTGTTAGGAACAATTAATGTGAATAGAAAATAATTGCATCAGGGAACTGGGGACTCAGAGGATTTTGTGCATTAATATTCACATGCTGTTCAATTATATACACGGTTCTTTTCTCAGTTTTGCTTGGGAGGATGGCTGGGCTTGTGCCTTTCCCTCCACGTTCACCTGTATACAAATTCTAAGGCTTTCAGCATGCATTAAGCTTGATTTGTTTTAATTGCAGTTTCAATAAAATCCATGATTTATGTGAGTGTCTTGGCCAATGACTTCAAAAGAAGAAATATCTGCAGTCTTGTTAGTCCCTGGGCCAACATACCATGTAACAGGCAGTATGGATCTGACTCACAGTCCATTGAAATCAATGAAAACGGACTAAAAAAATATAAACAAAACAAACAAACAAAACCCAACCAACCAAAACACCACAAAACCCCCAAAACAAATAAACAAACAAAAAACCCCCACAAAAAACTTTGGGTCAGGCTCTTCTTGTTTTTCCATTAATTCTCCAGGCTTGCAACCTAAGAGACCACATCCACCCCATTCCTCAGCACCAGGATGCTGAGCTTAGGGGAACAAATGGTGCCAGGTGCATTGCCAGGGGACCCTGTGAAGGATAAAAACCATGGAGATTTGTCGAGGCTGTGTGAGTGTCTCATTCCCCTGTCCATCCAAAAAGACTGGTCAAAGAGGGAAAAAGAATTTGCAGCCGCAAAAGCCTTTCCACGCTGTGCAGCAGTAGCAATAGCAAGACAGTTCTTTGCAGGGCCCTGGAACATGAGTCACACAGTATCTTACACTACTCCCCAGCCCTCTCTCTTGGTACTCACTGCAGAAATTAATCTGCCAGAGAACAAAGCAGGTGGTCGTGCCTACAGCCTCTGTTATCTGCATGCTGTGCTTCAGGCATCTATTCCAGAAAATTTAGCAAGTTTTTTTAAAAACTACTAATTATATATTTGGGAGTCATTTCTCAAGAGTTGCATACTCATCCAGGATTCTTTAGGAGGTTTGATCTGTTGCAGAATGATTATGGAGAATATTTTAAATGATCAATATTCTGTATAAAAATATTTTGTCCAATATATTGTTGAACAGATGAAAATGCTACATTCACTCAGTATCCAAGATAATATTTCATTATAAACATTAACTACATCCAGGCTATGTGTTTCTTAACATCAGTGATCCTATCTCCTTCAGCATGCACCTTTCAAAGTCTTATTACTAGCACTACTCTCAGCTCTTTGTTCAAGATTTAAGCTCCAGGTAAAAGCTTCACAAACTCACAGTTTTACTGACTTCGTACATTTGTTACTCTTGACAATAATTCCACCTATATCACTGAACTATCAGAGAATTCCACTGCTTTGGGAACCAAGAGTCACTGTTGCTATGAACAAGTGGTGTATTTGCCCTTTGCAGAGGAATTAATTACTTTTTTCAGTGAAACCACTCACCTGAGATATTTTAGTGGAAGTTAGAATAGTCAGATCTGTGCATTAGAGATGATGGCTTGGGACATCTGAGAAGGATGAACATTTATAGTTGAACATTTATTTTCCCAGGAAAAAAGGTATCCTAGAAATAGTGCTATAGGAGTTTTACTGTTGTAAAACTGTCTTCCCTTTTTTTCCAGCAAGTATTATTTAAATACTGTATTACTTAATATGGAACATATAAGCAGCTCAGTAAGGGAAATGAAATATTCCCCTACAATGTCATCTGATGGAATGTAGTGTGCTGGTGTTACTGTCTGTGTCAGACATCAGAGCAGAGATCAGCCCAGTTGGAATAGGCAGAAAACAAACAATTTTGGCCAGTGATCAGAGGTAGCCCAGCAATGCAGCCTGAAAACAGCTCTGGGTTATGGGGGTCCCTCCCACTGGCTCAGTGACCAGAGGGGCTGGGCTGCACAGGGGTCACGCTGTGTTTGAGTCACCTCTGCCAGGGTTAAACTCTATGAGACTAGAAAACACTGATAACAAAGGTGAATCAGCAGACTGAAATGATTAACAAAGAAGGAAAGTGTGTTCTCAAGATGTATAATGTGATTTTATTTCTGTATCAAACGAGATCATCACATTGGGAATATTCCTCCCCACACATATGCAAATAAACCAACAGACACAGCCCGCACAATGACTAGCATTAACAAACAGCATAATAAAGTTTGAGATCATTAATTAACTATAACCACACAGTACTGAGGCAAGTCATCCAATTACAAAAGAAAAGGATAAGAAAATTGCTTTTCTTTCCTTTATTTTTCTTTTCTCCGTTTTCAAATTCAAAAACAGGAAAAACTCTAGTGTTTGTTAAAAAAACCTCATTAATGATCCATTTAAAATCAAGTAACAGATTGAGCTAACTATGTATCTTCATTCTGATTTCTTCTGAGATACACAAAATGTACTGTGTCCTTTTTGGTTATTTTCAGATGACAGTCACATAACTAGATCAAGGAGTTACTGCTGCCTTGAAAATGGTACAGTATTAAAATCACTGCTGATGCTATCATGATACAATGCAACAAAAGGCAGACAACAGCACAGAATGACTTCCACAGAAAAGATTACACCAGTTTAAATGAATACTTAAATATGAAACTGGGGGTTTCAACTATAAATTCAAGTTATCTTCCCTATTTGTTGGTGCCCTATATAATGATAGGGGGAAACTGGGCCATACTTATAGATCGTGAGCATCGTCTGGGCCCCTCTGAAAGCAGGAAAGCATCAGGATCACTGAACTGCAGACCAGAAAACCTTTATGGAAGTGAATACATCACAGACTGGGCTAACATCCTTGGAAATTACCCTGTGCTGATTACTGCCAGGGTAGGTGTGGACTAAGAAGTTCATAGCATTTTAACTTGACTGGCCCCACATCTCTCCAGAAAGTGGGTGATGAGAGGGTCAGAGGCTGGAGCAGAACACAGGGGGCCTCTCTGCAGCTGGCCATGACCAGTAGAAGAAAAGCTCCTCCTTCACCTGTGAGATTGATGCAGAAAAGGCTGTGCCCTTTGTGGCTCAATGTCAAGATTAACTCCCGTAACCCACGTGAAAAATAAAAACAACATAATTGATAATTTAGGTGGAAACCTATTATATCAAGTGCAATAGGAAATACAATTATCTGGCAGAAGATGACCAATCCATCAAACAGCAGGCCAGCTCCCCCTCCCCCAGCAGCATCCTTATTTAGGCTTTCTTGGAAGATAAAAGAAGGCTACTACCTGCTGGCATGAGGCAATATTGCAGAGAGACACCCCTAACTATTGTGCCTCTTGACACATCTATACAGAGTATCTATCAGTTCCCATCTCCTTTCTGAAACATCTAATGGCCTGCAGCTTTGCCAGAACACTTTTCAATGAATTATGCCAAACAATACACAGTCTCCAATATCGGATGAGTTAATTGCCATTAAATCAATTGGCTTTGCTTTTCTCACATGAGCCAAAGTCCATCATTCACAAGAAAAGAAAAGTACTCTCTAGGTACTAAGGAGACATTTTCATCCTGGTGCTCTGTGCCAGAGTAGTAAATGTTTGTCTGGTGTGTGTGGCCCTCTCCTGTCTTTCCTGTTACCCGGGGCATCACAAACCTGAACAGGCACGCTCTGGACTGCCCTCCTCTATAGCCTGGCGATTGCAAATGGGCTGGCAGGAACTACCTGTTCTGCAGCCTTCACCCCACTCACTTTTAATAATTATCTGCACAGAGAATATTCCCCTCAAGACCACAATCAACACCACCACCGCTGCAGTTCTAGCCCTGTTGTAGTAAATGAGCTAAAAAAACATAAAAGAAGTGCAACACAAGAAAAGTGTTGATATAGTGATATCTTTATAGGTGTACCAGAGGCTCATGAAAAACAAGAGCTCTTTCTAGTTGATTGTTTTGTTCACAATCATCTGACTTATCTCACTTTCCTGTTCCCTTGTTCATCTTTAACTGCCATATCCATCAGAAGCATCTATGAACAAATCACATCTGGCATGAACTTTAGTTTTAAAGAAATAGTAGTCTATACTACATTTCCACTGCACATAGATAGCAGACCACAGAAGGAAAAAAAAATTATTAGGTATGTTATTTACATACTAATAGCTTATGTAGAAGTATAATTTTTCATGAAACAAAATCTCAATTTTTGCAGTCCTTAGATAAATTCCAGAGAGGATTTTCAGCTGGACATGAGGGAACATCCTTCACCTATTCCATCATAAGTTACCTAGATTAGGAAAATGTACTCCTCAAAACACAAAGTCTGAATTTCTCATCTACTAAATATTCTGGAACTAAGAAGAAAATTAAACATAGTTCAGGAAAAAATAATAAAACATCTGAAAGCAGGAATAGATTTTGCCTTCAGACAAATAAGAGTTTGCAATACATATGCTTTTGACATATGGTAATTCTGCTTTTTAAAGTGAACAGAACAAGTAGTTGTCAACAAAAAGCAGCCAAATATGAAACAAAATGAAAGCTGCAAAAAGATGCTTCTATTTTATTTAATTGTAATAATCACTAACATGGGAAATATACTTGCAATTGTATACTGTGCACATTCAGCAGTCTGACATTTTATTGTATATAACTGATGTCAAGAAAAATAAGATTATAATTTTTTTTCAGCTCTGAAAGTTGTGTATTTAATAGAAAATTATGAATTATGTCCTACTTTCCTACTATTCATTTAATATAAACAGAACTTCATGGCCATTACTGTTTTAACTTTGTGTAAATGAAAACCTGGTCCTAGTGAATGGCATCCCTGCCTATGGCAGGGGGGTTGGAACAAGGTGAGTTTTTAGGTCCCTTCCAATCCAAACCAATCTATGATTCTATGAAAATTATTCTTTCCACTTTCACAGTTTATAATGGCAACAGCAATTTGCACACTAAGCGCTGCCCATTAATTAACCAGCTGGGTTAGGAACTTTTCATCTTTCCAGCTGCTTTCTGCATCTGAAAAAAGGCAGCTTCCCAGTAGAGTTCCTGTGCATGGTATATGCCACCCCAGATTGCTTTTTATACCTACATCCTTTAGGGTAATTTAAAGGACATTTAATTTTGAAAATAGATGCACCTTCTTTCCTTCTAAATCTCTGATAATTTGCTTTGAAACTGTAATTTCTTAGCAGTTACAGAAGTAACTGTGAAGTTACTTCTGATTCTGACTACTATAAATATTTCAGACTTACATGAAGCCCAGCATTACTCTGGTTCAGCTGCAGAATAAAATATGTCTTTAAAGAAGCATTCCTGTCCTTTTTACCACTTTTCATCAGTTTCAGCATGAAACAAAGTCCCTTAGGCACAACCAGGTTTCTGTATTTCTGCCCAGAAGTAAACAGATAATAATGTGTGGGTTTTTTTGGTGCTAGTTCAAGGAGTAAAACATGGACTTAGCTTATAAACTACATGAAACATCCATGTAGGCCCATGTCTCTCTAGTTTTTCCACAAGCACGTTAAAAAGAATGGTCTCTTTTAAAGGGTGAAGAAATAGGAAAACAGCTGTTAATTCCTGGATAAGGGGAATCACAGTAGGGGAAGTTCAACATTTTCAAAGGAAGAAACAACAGAATCAGATACTGACTTTTCCTGCTCTCAGCATTAGGGTCATGTCCTGAGTCCATGCTCATGTTCACTGGTAGTAACATGACAGCTCAACAGTCCTTCTCTGTTTATACAACTTATAAAACTCGTTACATATTTGACTATTTGAGATTATTTTGCAACAAATATTTAAGCTCATATTTTCACTTGTACATATAGCAACCATTACCAACTGATCTGTACCTGTACATTTTTTTTAAGCACCAAAATTTGGCATCAAGTAGCCAGGGAAGAGAAAATAGTGGAGTATCAGTGAGGCACAGGAGCAAAGGTTCCCCACAGCTCTCTTCTGACCCTATTGTTCTGCTGCAGGACATCACCTAGAGAAAGAGAATGAAGCTGTGCAACATGGGCAACAGGACTTAGCCACGGAAGACATTTTGGAGAACGTGCAATATGAAGCCAGCTTGTCAGGGAACTCCTTGCTCCTACTGCTGGGCTGCGTTTAACCACGTACAGGATTGGGGCTAAAACTGGAGTGAGAAACTAACAGCCTTTGACTGTGTAAAATACTCCCCCTTACGCTAGGTAATTATGTGTTCATTAATTTTAGACCTCTAAAAGCTATTAATATAGCTCTGCACGGGCAAGAACATATAACTTCTGATTGTAAAGCTAATGCACCACACTGAGCTATTTTTTTCTATTTCTCTGTTGCTACAGACACCATTTACAACAGATCAAGCTGTTAATGAAGGTACTTGATATTTGGCAAAAGGGTGTATATCATGAAACATTATACAGCTCAGGCAAAGCAACCCAGAAGTCTCAAACTCCACTGTATTTAGTACAGGCATGGATGTTGTCTTTCACATTTATTATGCTGTTTTTTCTTAAGGTCTGTCTCGACAGATTAACTCAGTTTGCTCAGTATGTTGCTGCAAGGGTTCTCAGCAGCTGTATCACAGAGACCACCACTATAGCTGGTTGTATTTATTTTTGGGGGGAGGAGGGGCTTAATACACAGTAAGTGAACCCCAGGACAACTCTTACAGCGGTATGAGCAAACAGTTGGAGATTTTTATTGGTTTTACCTGCAGCTGTGTAAAATATAGGAAACAATCACAGACATGCAGAACTGCTCAGTGGTAATAGGAGGAAGAGTTATACATAAATGAATATTAAAGGATTAACTGTAAAATACATTTCAGTAAGATAAATGAGTTCTCAGTACAAAAAAAAAAAAAAAAAAAGAGGAATTTTTCAGCTATTCCATAAATTTCAAGTGAAGTGAGTGGATTTGAATTTTCCATTATCAAATAAAAATGCTTCCATGAAAGTTCTAATTTGATTTTCCACCTTTTTTTTTTTTTTTTTTTGTGGGTTTTCCCTCCTACAAGGCACACTTTGCTAAAAAAACTATACAGAAGATTTTAGACTTTAAATGCAAACCCAGAATTAATAGTGGTTTGTTAGTTTTGCTGGCAAATCCTCCAGGCATGCTTACTGAGACTTAAGACAACATCCAAGAAAAGGGTATGATACTACAAACATTTGTATGGAAGATTAGGATGCTAAAACTACATCAGAAAATCCTGTTAAGAAGGTAAATTCAGCACAAAAAGTAAAACAAAGCTTTCATTTGTGTCTGCTGCAGATTTTCCAAGCTTGTGGGTATATATTATTATTGAGCCATCCAGAGATGGGAAAATCTAGTGAATTAGATTCCACAGTAACTCAGAAGGTTGGAAACTTATATTCTAGGGTATAAATTGGGAGGTATTAAGCAGGCACTTGATATATAAACACAAATAACATAATCTCTCTGCATTCTTCACAGAGTTGACAACATTAATGTAAGACTAAAATTACTCCTGTTCCAAATCCTTAGTTTTATTAATTTTCATAAACTGCCTTAAATGAAAGTTACATTGAAAGACACAGAATAATCCTCTCTGATCCTGGTTTTCATTTTATAAGTCTATCAGTGTTTTCAAGTTTTGAGATTCCAAAGTGTGTGTTCTCATTTTAATAGCACTACGGCAGGAGTCTGTAAATATTGCAGTAATATTAAAATGAGCTAATTTAATTTCTTAGGAAAATGTATGTATAAAGTTCCCTGTGGTTAGTAATTACTGTAAAGTCAACAGTTTACATGAATGACCGGGTAATCAGCTAGTCAGAATGTGAATAATTAATGAAAGAATGTTTTCAACAAGCTTGCAAATGGATGACTCCTTGGAGTATGGTAAAACAGCACTGCTGTGAGAACAGTGTTGGGCAAGAGTCTAGCCTCTTATTAAGCACATATTTGGATCTTATTTCTTATTTTTGTAAATGCCTTTCTATTGATCTAATGCTACTTAATGTGTTAATTCCAGTGTGCTAAATGAGGACCAGCATCATGTAGGTGCTATGAATTAAGGAAACACCAAAGAGCAAAAGGCAAGAATCCTGCATATCCTGACACCTCCTGTTGTTACACTGTTCACACACAAAACCATTTTGTTTTTAACATTCCAGCATTGTCAGAATGAGTCTAGGAAACAACTTTATACTGAACTCCTATAACAAGGAAGAACTATACCATTAATCTTTTCTGGCATGCCCTACACGTGCTATCTCTGCTTTAGCAGTAAAAAGGAGGGCTGTTTTTTATTACTTCACTGTATTTAAGAAATGCTTTAATATAAAAACACAGGAGAAAAGTACAGACTTTCAGTCTCACTTCTGCAACAGTCATTGCATTATCAATCTTTATATGATTAAAAGCTACTTACTAATTTCTACATGCTGCTAAGTTGCTCATACTATGGCAGTCAGTGATATTCCTGGTAGCACAACATAATATTGGTCGTTGCCTTTGTGATTCCTACAGTTTAAAATTCATTTTCACATTCACTTTCTGACTATGTCCCAAAATAATCTAAAGGAATTAGGCAGACCTCAGTACGATCTTCTTATTGACATTTATGTTGATCGATGTTGGCTCTTACAGAATTGGAATCTACAGATCAATTCCCTTATTAGATTCATTCTCAGTGCTGCCATGATCACTTTATCACAGAAGCTGCTGCCATCAAATGCTGCTTTATCACTTTATAATGGGATAAGCTGAAGCTTTCCTCTGGCATATAGTCGGAAATGATAACTGTCTGAGCTCTAAATATTTCTTTCACAGATTTTCAAAAATATCCTTTTAAAATGCATATCTCTGTTTTAAAAGCTATTTTAAACCGAATTTGCCTAACCAGCAATATTTTTTGCCCACAAGAAAATTCCAGTTCTCAAGGTGGTAAAAAAACCCCAACATTAATGCTGGAGACTGCCCTATTAATCACTTTCTTCTTGCTGAGCCTATGAGCTAGATGATAGAAAAAAATGAGACTAGCAATGAAGATATGACACAAAAACCAAAATGGTCTCAGGAACAGTAAGTAGTATTATATGAACACACACACACACCTACAAACACTCCAAAAAGCATGCACAATACATATACAAGGTTTGTCACGAGTATTTTATCTGGTTTTGAAAATATGCAGGGCCGTGGTATTTTTTTGTAAGAGTGGTGTTGCAGCTCCTGTTGAGAAAGGAGTTCATCACATTAATTTAAATCTCCAATAAAATAAATTAGCTTTTTTATTGCCCGGTTGAACTACAGGGCTATGATTGTTATGTATTGCTACAATCTAAGTCTTAATGGCATTTTAGCCCTGTGGTGGTCAAACAGAAACCATTTCAAACCTTCTAAAGGCTATTAAAACATGTGCAGATGTCTGGAAAATTAATACTATTATCTAACTCTAACCTTTTGCCTGTAGGAGGAAAAGGAGAGTGAAGGCTCAGGGAAGAAGTTTTAGATCAATACATGGCAACCAAGGAGGGTAAGCGCTGTTCACATGGAAGTTCATTGGCTGTGAACAGGTGATTCAAGTGAGCAGATTCATCCTAATTTGGATTTCAATGAAATCATTCATTTACTTAAAAAAAAAAATAATTTAAGAAAGATGAGCAACATTTTTGCAATTCTTCCTCATTGCTGTTTCCCAAGGTCCAGCAATCTAGACACTGGAAAGGTTCATTCATTTAAATGACAAGAGCATGAATTTGTCAAGGTTAATGTTGAACAAGCCATATTTTCCTTGCCTCAGTATTACGCATTTAAAGGTTTCTCCATCCCTCCACCCTCTTGTGTGTGTGTGTGTGTGCCTGTGTGTAATACTGTTGAGATGACATATGAACTGAGAGGAATTTAAAAGTAGGAGGAGAATTTCAAGAAATACTTTTATTATTAGTTTAAGGCTTTTACACACCTGTTTTTTCTCCAACTCTAATGCATTGTTTTTGTTTCTGACAGAATAATTTCTAACAAGGAGAGACTTTTTTCTTGAATACCTGGATACAAGGTGTTTGAGTCTATCTTTTTTCCTAAAAAGCACTTACTTAAAGTGTAATTTAGAAAGAGTAAGTGGGCAGATTCCCAGCTGGTAGGAATTATTGGCTTCACTTCTATTACTGAAATGAAAAGAATTTCTGACAGGTCAGGAATTGTCCCATAAGACTTCCCCAACTTTTTCAGAAACAAAGCTTCTAGAGGGGCATAGTGTACCTTTATTGGGGTATCAAAGAATCACAGAATATTCTGAGTTGGAAGAGACCCACAAGGATCATCAAGTCCAGCTCTTAAGTGAGTGACTCATATGGGGATCAAACCCGTGGTGTTGGTATTATCAGCACCGTGGTCTAGCCAACTGAGCTCATTTCATTTATGAAAGTCTCAAGTCTGACCACTTGTCGTCTCTAAATGGTACTTCATGTTCTGCAAGATTTATCCTGATATAAAAAATCATAGGGCTTGTGTGCAGATCTGGTGATCTCAGTAAGCATCTCAAGCCTAGAATTCTGGAATTCCAGCAACCTACTGTGGAAGGATGATAAACTTCACAAGGATCTCACAATCAGCCTGGCCATGCAAGCCAAGAAGTGTTACTAAATCTGAAAGGCAGGTGAGGTGGGAGAGCCAGTGCTGGTACCAGCAGGAAGGGTGCACCACAGTGGATGCACGGAGGATATGAGGATACAGACCTGCCCATGTTCACCTGCACCTTGCTCCTACTGCCCTGCCTGCAGGAATGCCAGGAAATGTCAGCCATTGCTCCTGCAAGAGAAGGTATTGTGCCCTCCAAGGGCTTGGACTGGCCTTGTGAGTGCTGGGGCTAGGCCCTGGCATAGGATGGCAGCGAAGAGTCTCCTCGAAGAGTCCTCTTCCCACTACTAGAGGGAGCCTGCCCCAGGCTGGGAGCAATTGGGAGCTTTACCTCTGGCATAGATAGCAGAGAATTGCAAACTCTGTCAGCAGTTGTCTCTGCTCAGAAGAAGCCATGCCAACCAACATCGGATTAGGAATCTGTGCCCTTGTGAATTGATTGTTTTTTTCACGGTAGATAAAAGCAGGGCTTAGGAGGTATTACCCAGGGATTTCAAAAGGGGTCAGCTCCCATTTTGGCACAAAATAAGTAGCCAGATTTTTAGAAGGGCTCAGCACAATTTCTGAACACCTGAAAGTCTGGTCCTGTGCATTTCAAGGACCTAAAGACCTAAATTAATGGTTAATTCTATTTGTTGTTCCCCCATGAACTGGTGAAGACTGGACACAGAGCGGAGAGCACCCATATTTCTAATTATTGTCAAGATCTCCCAAGGATCATTTAGTGGAATAAATCTAAGTGAGCCTCTAAAATACAGTGCTAATCTCTGATTCGTGCTCACACTTGCAGTATCTATAATTCATAATAATTGTGCCTAGACCGGTGCCAGTGCCTGCATCTACTGTACAGAAAAAAATACACAAGGCTTATTTAGAGAAAAGGAGTTAATATTAAGTGAAGGAAACTTATTAAAAAGTGATGGAGCATTTCTGCTTTTAAAATATAACTGAATATAAAAATCTAGGATCAAAACACTGCAAAATTAAGTAGCTCATCTCTGAAATTGTACACCAGAAAGATGAGTTGAGGAGTGGGAGTATGTTCGAGATTTTTAAAGCACTGATATTAATTCAAGATGCCATTACTTTGGCAGTCTGTTTTCCATACTTCTAATGCAGTAAGTTGGAGTTTAATTCATAATGTTGAAGATGCCCTTGTAATGCATACAGGACACAGAAAAAGCACTGCACCTTCCTGCACCCAGACATCAGACAGTAGCTAATGAAACACAGCTTGCCCACATCTAGAGAAAGAAATGAGCACGAATGCAATCTAAAAATGCTAAAAATAAGAACGACTCAATTCTGTCAGTATCACATTGTTAAAGATTTAATGACAAGGGTAACTTTTCCTTTTAGCTTGTCCTTATCAAGAGAGATACCCAGATGGTAATTTAAGAGTTAAGGCACTAATGGACTCTTCAGTTTCACTGAGCACCTACGTGCTGATTTTATCTTGCAATACAGTATTTCACATTCTCAGCGAAGTCAACAGAGATTTAGTCAATAGTGTCATGGCCTTTGGATGAGGATTTGAATCTTACCAGTATCCAAACCATCATTAAAGAAGATAGGTCATTTGGGAAACAAAGGAGAGCATTAGTAAAATTCAATACTAAAAGATAGGGTTGGATCAGTAGGTGTTTTATGATTCATTATGAGCAGCATTTTGTTCTAATTAGCAACTCTTTCTTCTATACGCAGTATTTGTGAGAGTACACAAAAAGTATAAAGTATATCACAGGAAAATTAATTTTTTCATAACAGATGGCAACAGAAAATACCTATTGAGTAATCTTATGTGCTTCAACCCACTTAGCATAGTGTAAGTTTGTTTCATTTGATGGAATGTGTAATTTTACATTACTAGCAAATTACACTGACCTGATATAATCTGAACAGTTTAAATGTTACCAAGCAGAGTACTTACTGGAACACCTATTTCTCAGTAAAAGAGCCATAATTCCATATTGTTCCTTGTCTTCAAAGTGCCTCTTAAACAATAGTAACAAAATCACAGTTATAAAGCAAAATATGAATGAAGTTTTATATGTACTGCATGTAATAAGAGATGAAATGAATCCTTTATCTATTGTTGTTTCATATACAGTCTTGCACAGTTATCCCTCATTTAAGTCTCAAAGTCGTAAGAAAACAAAAATGAACTACACACTTAGCTCCATAAGTGCAATAAGAAGAAAATGATAGATCCGTAATACTAAAGGTTATATTTCTGTAATGCTTTAGAATTTCAATAGATTTCCACTTTACCACAAGAAAAAGCCCCTTAAATCTTTGAATCATTTAATTTTATACATTCTTTTGGTATTTCATTTGGGAGTTACGGAGTGTGAAATATGCACCATGATGAGAAAACAATTACCCAGCACACCTGTTGTTTGAGAATACTGCATTTAAGCGGAACTTGCAGTGGCTACTATTTCATTCCACCGTGAAATCCAAAATTGGGAGGCTTTAAAAGCTGACCTGATGACACGAACTCGCACTTTTATATGTAACACATGGCTTGTACTTATCACATTGCACACTGTGATAACATTAGAACAAATCCATGCTAGTTTTTGCTATGAGAATGTCAGTGAGAGAGATTTTCCCATTTAAGAAGGAAACCTGAATGAATGACCCTTGACTTAAATATGACAAGTACATACTAAAGAAGCTCGGAGCAGCCTCTATGCTTACACTTGACCATTTATGCAGAGATTCACATGATAAGTTGCTCATACATCTTGCTAATACATTCAACAAAGAGAACAGGCTGAAAGATCATCCAAAACATTAGGCATTGTACACATAACTGCATGGAATAAAAAAAGCATATGTTTTTAATGTTTTTTAGAAGCGTGAAGCGTAGGGCAAGTCTGGAAAGGAAGACAGCAATACTATTTCCTGTTGTGGAATTCCTTCCTTTTTTCTTAAATTGGTTCCCATGCAGAAAGTACACAATAAAAGAAAAAACAGGAAAAACATTCTCATATTTAATGACTCTGCCCACACTCTTGCTTAGGGTTTCAAATGCTATATTGGATTCCTGCCATCATATGTATCATCACTAGTAATAAAAATCTATGCATAGAATAAAGAGAAATCTATGGTTCACCCTTTGTCACTTGCTTATTTTTCTTTGTCTAAAAAAAGGCAGTAAAAATCTTACTTTTGTTGTTAAGGTCTGTCACGTCAGTACGGCCCCACCATTTTCCTGACGTGCTTACTCTGAAATACTGTCTTTGCTCTTCAGAACAATGCCTATACATTTCTTCAAAACTTCAAAAATACTGCCCTCCTCAGTCAGAATCATTCATAAATACTTCACCAAAGATCACTTGGGGCTTTCCTAAAGACTATTTGCTCATTTGATTTACTGATTTTGGTGTCCCTGTAGCAATTTATTCTAATAATAAATAATGAAAAAAGCTCATTTATAGATTTGGTATCTGAAAATTATCTATTTAAAACTGTATCACAAAATGTCATGTTTGTGTTGATATGGAAAGCCTTTCAGTGTTTTTCTGTGGAACTTCTCAAGGCTAGTTAAAATACTTGGACACAGGAATGTTTAGTGGTTAGGAGTAATTATAATTCTCATCAGAACTACATGCCCTGGGAGCTTTAGCTAATGTTTTGTTTTTGTTCAAGAGCAAATTGGTAAGAACTGAGGTGCTGAAATAAGGGACAACAGTCTGACAAGAAGGTAAATCACCAAAATGCAAATTACTGTTGGAGCACACCTATCAGGTCAGTGGATCTCACTCCCTGATAATAAAATACCATTCTCCTCTTGCTTTAGGTTGAACTGTTGAGAGGGATACCACTCTATCTCTCCTCTCATACATCATGCCATGGCCTACAACAAAAATTTTCGTGATGTCCTTTTATCAGCCTGAATTAGATTTAGATCCAGCAAATTTTTTTTGGTAAATGTCTTATTTTGAGAACGAGAGTCTTACAGTCTCCCCAGTCGGAAAAGAGCATGTCAGGATTGCCCCGTGTTACAGAGTGGTGTTCTTGAGGGGCAAGAGAAGCCACTTCACTCCAGGGATCCCACAGGGCTGCTTGGAGATCTACACACCATGGCTGTGATTTACACACTCACAAATACAAGTCCCTGTGGCTGGAGATGGCTCGTGGAGAGCCACTGCTGTGGATGACATCCAACGATTCTCAGCACTCTCCCAAACATCTGTTTATCTCAGAGCTCCTTCCAGAGCTGGCAGCATATCAGATACACTGCCAAATTCTTTCAGATACTATGCTACTGCTGTGCATTCAAAACTAGGAGTCACATAGCTTAGGGAGCTTAGATGGAGTTTCTCCAGAGGGGAGTGTTTCCTCTCCTTCTCTCATCACTGACTTTGGTCACTCATTCATCTAACCAGTCGGTTCTCATGAATACTTTATTTGTGTAATGTTTCTTCTGCATATATTTGGCACTGCAAACACGGCAAGTAAGAAATATGGTTTATAGTGTATTATTAAATGTTGATGATTTAAGCTGAGATAAAATACAGACTTTCAATGTTTTGTTTTTCTGTCTTCTCAGATGTTATTGGTGAGTGAGGACATGACACAAATAGAAAGTAGATACCAGTTTACTGTGATAATGTAAGACTGGAAATAATGACAGCATCTTCACATGAAGAAACTGTTCCTTTAATTTGTTCTGGAAAGTCTCAAAAAGCTTTGAGTGTTCCATACTAGATCACTATCTTGATTCCTGAGATACAGAAGCATTCTTATAATTTCCCAAGGCTACAAGGCTGGAGGCTCTTTCCTGGGACAGTAATTGTGCACTTTGGTAGCCTTGAACTGGAGGAAGCACTCGAGCAGAGCTACAGCCTGGAATCTTCTGGTAACCGCAAGTAGCATAAAACCCACCATTACACCCCTTAATAGGTGCTCTACTGGCAGCCTAATTCTTGGATAAAGGTTAATGTACTGGTTTAAATTTAATGTGTCTCAAACATGGTTTACATTTATATGATTACCTTTTTCTCTGTTGATATAGCCCTGGAGATTGTCCTAACTTTTAAGCAGTATTCCATTACTGCTGAATCAATTAGCAGATCTCAAATTAACTTCTCCTTCAAGCCACTAGGTCTGATTTTTTGCTAAGTAAATATTACTACAAATACTGCCACACCTTATTTATATTTACATGTTTACTGAGAAGAAAAGGACAGAGATCGTTCTGGAGATGGACTTTTCCAGAAGATTTGCAGATAAGAGTACCCTGACAATCTGATGGATATAAAGGAATAAATGTGAAGTAAGCAAATAAGCAGGCCAACTGCAGGAGTTTCACGAATTTAATACAATTTGCTGATCTTGGTATGAAGTTTGCCTGCTCTCTCAAGAGCCTCGAGGCACAAGGCAGGACTGGCTTCTGTGAGATGGGAATTCAACTGCTACTCGGCATGTAACAGTCCAGTTACTGAAATGGGCTTTGGAATGCTGACAAACTGTTTTCTAACAGTGTGTGACAATCTTTAGTTTTAATTCAAACCCTAAATACCTACTTTCTAAAATACTTGAATGCTAGACATATCTCACTGCTGTAAAGCAATTCAACTTTGCTTTTAACCTCCTGCATCAGACATCATCACATCTAATGATGTCTGACCAAAGGGTCAAACTCTGAGCCCAGATATTCCATCTCCTTTTGTCAGGTGTTGGGGCAATGAATTGCCCTCTTTTTCTGCCATATAGAATAATGTAGTTGCTGCAATTTACCCCTTCCTGCCAACAGTTGTACAGATGTTTCCATCAAAGTACATAGAGCTACACTCTGTCTTGTACATCAGGGCATAGTTTTCAGGTTATTAAAAGAGCAAATATCAATGCAATTATAACAAAGTAATTACTATTTAAATTGACCTTCTGAGAATTCACTGTGCTGTAGAATTTTAGACAAAATTTTAGACCTAAAATTAAACACTGTGGATGGTAAATGTAACTAATCTGGCCAGAGAAATACAAGGAGAAAATAGATGCTTCGAGAGACCTCTCTGTTTTATTCTGGGGTTGATAAAGTAGAATTTTTATGATGGAAATAAAATGGCAGTGAAAATATAGTTTAGGATCAGAGACATTGTAAATCTTATAATTAGAAATATTATCTTATACTTTCCTAACTATGAAAATTTTATTACTTATTTAATCAAATAAATCAACTCAATAAATTTTGATACTTGCCACTTTTTCATACCTTTCACTGAAGATTCCCTGCAGGTTTTATAAAAGAAACCCCATGACAGTAACTTTCTGGGTGAAAAGGGAAAGTAGGACTTCACCCATGGGAACAATTCAGCTGGCAAACATCTTGAATTTGTGTAAACAGAGATACATAATCTAATAAGAAAGAAAATACTGGCTTATTTGTCAGAAGGCAAATCCTGACCCCTGATATCCTCAGTAACTTTATACAAGTCTTCACTGTTGTAAAAGGAGAATATGTAATATCCAAATCAGATTCAATGTCAGTAGTTATGTTTTCAGGTATGAGTGGAAAAATAGGGTAACTAAAAGAAACAGATCTGTGCCTCAAGACTGAGCAGTCTATACACAATATATTCAAAACAAGTCTGAGATGCCACACCTAAGAAGTAGAAAAACACTGTAATTTGGTGATTTTAGTAGTTTAAATTTTCTGTGAAGAAAACACTGTATCATTTAGAAAAAGTAAGGCAAAGACAGAAACGCAGTGATCTTGACACTTAAAATATTTTTTGTAGATGCTATACATGGTCATGAGCAAAGCAGAAGGGATAAGTTTCATCTAAAGCTTCTTATTCCTAGTCCTGCATCCTCTCTTTGGATTTGTCTTATCCCTTCAGCATTCTTCTGTATATCACCTCCACAGATTTCTCTCTTCACCTCAAATCAGTTTTGCTCTGCTCAGTTTTAAATCTTTGCCTATTATCCCCAACTATTTCTCCCACTTGCAGATGAAATACAAGGTGGCTCACTAAAATGGAGTTCCTGATTTTATTTCCCAAACCCCTCTTGCTATGACAGGCACTATATAATATCTTTTTAGCAACCACATTAAAAGAGGAAGATTAAGGCTGCTTGGGCAGAAGCTACTCTTGTGTGTCAGGTTTGAACTAAAACTATTGCTTTTTCTCACATGGTGCTGACACAAAACACTTTTCCAAGGCTTCATCACTTTAAAAAAATCTGTCCAGAGAGATTGCCTGAAAATAATAATAATAATAAGTTTATCAGTCTCCTCCTTATTTATCTACTGTAATACTGGTTCTGTAAAGCACACACTTCACAATGTTCCCAGAAAGACAGCGCAGCTCTTGAAACTGCCTACAGTATCAGAAGAGAAAAAAAAATCCTAAGGTACCTCTTTCTCCTCCTTACATTTTGCAGCAGAGACTGCATTCCTTATCTTTTCATGACAGGAGTGATCTGTGTAACTCCCTACAAGCAGTAAGCACACCAAAATTTCTGGCAGCAAACTTACATGGCAATATACACAATCACACGCAACACATATTGCTTTAAAAAATACTATTAGTTCCTTCAACTTCATAAGTACTTACACTTCTTGTAAATGCAAGAAAATGTAATGCTTTTAAGACCATTTTTATGGTGCAGATTCCTGAGGCAGTCATGAAAACCATATTACATGATTATTTTTTTGTTGTTGTTAAATTGGTAGCAAAGTCAGGTTTTTTTGAGCTGTGTGAGAAGCATGATGAAAACAAAAACAGTGCAATTGGTATAGCATGGAGGCCATTACTCTCCAGTCAAATTCAAAACACTTGCATCAATCTTTTAATTAAAAAATTGTGAATTATCTAATTTCTAAGACACATGAAACACATATTATTTGCTCTGCAATCAAACATACAGAAAACTAGGGTAATGGTGAAATATATTCCAATTTTTAAAATTTTTTAAGAAAGAAAACTATATTCTTGTTGAAATCTGAGAAGTAAAAATGTTTATGGTTTAAAAATACAAAAGCCTTCTAATGCCAAATGTAGAACAATTGGATGGTAATACACAACCAAATCACAGAAGCTGATATGCAGAAAAAGTAACTTATACTACTTGTTTTAGATTCTGCCCTCTACTGTGGCATTCCTCAAAATTTCTAGTTGTACTAAGTGTGACTACTCCTGGGATGAGATCAGCATTAAACAAAATCAAACTGTACTGTACCAGACAGCACAGGGAAGCTGAAAACACTCCCTGGCCCCAGTTAGCAGTATTTGCCCATTCACTCTGACTGGGGTCACAATTTGTCAGGAATGTCCTTAAGCACATATGTAGAACTTGCCTGCAGAGTGACATATTGAAACCAATATTTACTCACTGCTCTAAAACTGGGCTGTATGTGCATTTCCAAGAAGACATAATCCATACTGGGCTTTAATTCTATGCAGGCACACAACAGTATTTGTTTAATTTCAGTCCTAAGAAAACACCCTTCTTCGGATGTTTTTCAGATTTCGGACTTCAAGGTCACAGACTTCACCCCATTTATTTGAGTCTGAAGTACATTTAGAGGATAATTATATTTCTGGAAACTCACAAATTTACTGGGGTATTTTTTTTTGGTAAAAAAAAAAGACATATGAAATGTTTTAACAGAAGTTCTTCATTTTCTGATGTACACTGCAACTTGTTCCTTGCTTTTTTTTCCCCCAGGAGAGTTAAAACCTGTTGATAGCAACAGGAGCATAACAGTAAATTCTCCAGGAAGACATGGACTTTGCAAATGAACTTAATTCCCTTTTGTCCTCAGACAATAAAGATAAAGCAAGTGAAAAGCAGGGGGAGGGGAACCTATCCACATTAGTTCCTGCCAATCTGTGCAAGAACAATGATGTAAAATAGCTTGAATCCCTCAGGAGAACCTGTTTTTCATTTGGTTCTTTCTTCTACCTAGTACAAGTTCATCCCTTTCAACTTCTTTCACATCTGTGACACGATCTGGTTTCAAGGGACTCAAGTCAAAGCATTCATCCCAGTTTTCAGATGCTATCTAACAATTCCTTAACATTCCTAGAATAACCTGGCTTTATTAATGCCATACAAGGAATTGGGAATAAGAGCCATATATGTAATAATCAATGTACAGAGTATGACTTCTGTGCAATCCAACCCCAAACTAAGACTGGAGTCAGACACTTTGGAAAAAGAAAGAAAGAAAAAGAAAGAAAAAAAGAAGGAAGAAAGAAAGGAAGGAAGAAAGAAAGAAAAGAAAGAAAGCAAAGAAAGAAAGAAAAGAACAACCCCTAATCAGGAAGAAGGAGCAGGGGATCTGACTGTCAAAAGCAGAAGTGAGCAATAAGGATCAGTGTTGTGGGTGGGTCAGAAACTGTGAATGGATAAATATAAATCAGTCCTCTGGCATCTATACAGAGGTCTATGAAGGATGAACAGTTAAATAAAACAGGGAGGAAGGGACAAGAAATCAGAAGAGAGGAGGTCCTGACCTAGCAATACCTAAATCAACAAAAAATCAAGAGACAGAACAAGAACCTGAGGATAACTCAAGAATCCAGATCCCTGTGATGGTGACCTGGCACACCCTGCCTGTGTTTTAGAATTTCACAATAATTACAACTATTTTCTCTCACCATGGGGATTCCCTTGCCTTTAACAGCAGCTGTGAGAAGACCATGTTTCCTAAATAAAGAGACAAGCCTGATGAGAGTTAGCAGACCTCAGCTGTCGAGCAACAGTGGAAGAGCCAAATTTTACTTTGAGATACAGATGCAGAGCAGCAAGGATTTAAGTAAGATGCACATTTTATATCACTTATGTAGCTGACATGACCTGCAGAGGTTTAATTAGTCCTCATTTGCTGTTCTCCCAGCTCATGTTTGGATCTGTTGGAACTTCTGCGAAGTAATTCTGCTTCTAAAAAATGATGATAAAGTGATGGATTCATTCACAATAATGGACTTTGCCAAATGGAAAGGGATACTGAAACATCTCTTAGTATTCCAGAATGGCAAATGAGTGGGAGATAGGTCACTTGGTTTCTCAGCTATATCCTCCCTAAAGCACTGGCAAAAAAAAAAAATCACTCCAAGCTCGTGAAGATGTTCTTAAGCACTCGCAAGGAAGCCGAAACCAGGACAGTATCACATATGGCAAAAGTTAAATAAATGGGCTGTCTTCTCACAGGAAATTACACTGCTCACCATCAAGCAGAATGTTAAGGAATACGAGCTTCTTCCCTGCAGAGGGATAATGAACCCATATCATTCCATTTATCACAGTGAAGAAGCACCGAAAAAAGTAAGTTACTCTGCAGGTGTGCTCCTCTCTCCAAATTTGCACACAATATCTAGTCATAGTTCATTGGCACACACTTTCAATTTCAATGTGATCAGGTTATAGATAATGGATACTCTTCTAACATATTAAATCTATCAGCTGTCATTTCCCATTATTGACATAACCTTAAAAAGAAGAAAAGTATTTTATAATTGTAAGAAATATAAAGCCCATAGCCTGCTTTCTGCAAAGGCCATTTCCTACCTGAAGGAGGAGGTCAGAAGCTGGTTTGACTTTCTGCTGGAAAAGCACACTTAATGTTCGATTCTGTTGTTCCAAATCAAAAACTCTCATTTTCAGCTTTATACATTCCTCCCTCAGACCCTGCAGCACAAGGGAAAACGGGAAGGTTAGAATGCAGGTAACAGAAGCACTTACAAAATTCTAAGTAATGTCACGTACTAAGAAGAAATAAACATACAACTTTTAAAATAATATAAATCAGAAATGTGCTACTTCATTTTCTCTAGTTGTTTGATCCTCCAGGATAACGTTAAAATAACATTAAAATAATCTAGGTGCACCAGGGGAGGCTCAGATTGGATATTAGGAAAAATTTTGTAATGGAAAGGATTGTCAAGCATTGGAACAGGCTGCCCAGGAAAGTGGTGGAGTCACCAGCCCTGGAGATGTTTAAAAGCTGTGTAGATGTGGCACTTGGAGACATAGTTTAGTGTTGGGCTTGGCAGTGCTGGATTAATAGCCAGACTTGATGATCTTAAAGGACCTTTCCAATACAAGCAATTCTAGGATTCTATGGAAAAGCCCTCAAGCTGGCCATTAGAAGCACAGGTGAACTGTAAACCCATTAAAGTCATTAATGGTTTTCAGATACAGCAAATTATCTATCTATCTATCTATCTATCTATCTATCTATCTATCTATCTATCTATCTATCTATCTATCTATCTTCAATGTAAAACCTGCTTTTCCTGGCCATTTGGAGGAATAAAGGATTCTTTCAGAGAGAGGATTTTGGAGAAAGAGCAAAATCTGACACTACACTTTTCAGCATAATCTGTGCAGCTGTCTGTTTCAAGGTATAAGGGATTCATAAACCAAGCAAAGCAGTCTCCTGATAAACATTACTCATAAAAATAATAAGCTGCAGCCATATATAGCTTGGGGTTTTTTTTGGTTTGGTTTGGGTTTTTTTTGTTTTTTTAATTTACATTTCCAAAATACTTCCCCATATTCCTTAAATTTAGGACATTTGCTGCCCTGTGGTATTGCCTAGCTCCTTTTACTTTCCACCATATGAGAGTGGAGAAACAGGCCTCTAGATCCCCATATGCTGTCCTGTCAATACCATTAACAACACAATGACCTGGCTTTATGAGAAAACAACTCAGAGGAGGAAATTGTGATCAGATGCAGCTTAAATTCTTGCCTACAGTTGCTCCAGTCTCCGCTGTAACCAGCACTGAGGTTAAAAGAGGTGAACACACAATAAAATATGCTCATTTTGAGACTACTAGAAAATTGTAAACATCTTTTTATCCATATGAATCAGATTTTATGACACTACTGCATGAATGCAGTTATTTTCTCCTGATAGTTTCATAATATTTGTTTTAGGTTGGCTGTCAAGTGGCTGTTCAACTGAAATTGCTAGAGCCTTCCAACATGACCCCCAAAAATTCTTGAGTTTGATGCTTTGTAAAGCCCCAAAGCTTTGATTTCTATCAGTGAGACCTCTTATCCCTGGCCTTGCACATGGCAATCTCTAGTAGGAATAGAGATTGCAAGCATCAGGATCCATCATTATCTACCTTTAAAATTGAGCCTTGGCTGTTACAACAGTGCTTAACATTTCAACATTACTAAGTGAACTGAAAGGGAAAAATGAGTCACAGAAACTAACAATGCAGAAAAAATTTAAATCCTAGCAAGGCCTCTGCTCAAAACCTCCCTATGTTACAGTTTTAAAACTAGATGATTTATGCTTCAAACTTCAGAATTTCTGTAAAAAGTGAAATATAAGGTTGTAGATTACCCACCCAGATGCTATAAACCCTGCCAATGGTAATGCCCCGCATAGCCCAGAGGAGAAATGAGGCACATAAAGGTAGCAGTATTCTGGTAAAATAAAGTCTGAGTTTAGAAAGTTGGAAGTCCTAAAATTACCAATTAATAAAACTATCACATGTCTGAAGCCTATAATTCCTCTCCTGTGGGCAAAACGACTAGCTATTAAGATAGCAATCTCCCACATATTTAAGGTATTCCTATGGTTTCACTATAGTAATATCCGAGCATCCCTCTGGTCTTGCTTTATCTCTTTAGTGTGAATGAGACTCACTCTTCTCCAAAATGGGATCCAATGCCCTTATTAGAGGGTCCCCACTATGCTCTTCCTCTGAACATGCTTCTTTCTGTTTTAATTAATACTAAATTCACCTTTTATTTAATTGAGGAAAAGGAAGAAGAAATAACTATCATACGAGTAAAAAAGTATTCTCCTGAATATACTCCTATAGAATAGACTAATACGCAAAAATAGATGCACAGATAACAAAACTATTTCATTAAGCAGTATAACTCAAATTTCAAGCTGTTGATAAAAGTCTTACATGGAAAAAATATAAACAGTTCCCAGCACTCCAATTACCTCATGATATATAAGAAGTCTTTGGGTGGAAGGAGAAAGAATGGATGTTTTCAGTAAATATCATAACATGCAGGTTTGTCTCAAATAATTTTGTTGTTTTTCTGGCTTTCTAAGTTTCCTAGAGGTAAAATTTTCTATTAGCAAGTGGTAGAAAATCCACAGAATTTTGCTACATAAACTTTGTGAAATTTTGCTGTTTGGCTAATTCAGTACAAACCTCAAGTTAATAGAGTTTCTCCACAAGCTCAGCAAAAAAATTTCTCATGTTAGAGAAATTCTATATGTATTGCAATGAATTATATACCTGAAAAGTGAACATTTAAGACTGTAATTCCATTTCAAGGATTCGGTGACATTGTTAAATCACTCAAGCTTTGCTCACTCAATTTGTGTCACCAGATTCCCTCAGCGGAATCAGAGTCTTTCCACATGCTGGCGAGTGCACAGGGCTGCATTCCTTACATTACAGCATGTACTTAATTTAGGCAAAAATTAGTCCTTGAGGGACAATTTCAAATTCACCACAAAGCCCACGCAGTGTGCGCCACTGTACAAAATCACTCTGCTCCGTTTTCTGAAAGCTCTCAGATTTTCTCCATGCCTTGCTGTGCCCCAGAGGTGTGTTATCTCTCTGTGGCATGACTGGCTCTGTCTTACTGCTCAGCTGCATGACGGTGGATTTATCTGTTTACTAGTTACTACTTGGGTTCTGATATCTACCTTTTCGGGACTGGTGTGAGGAGTGCAATTTCCTCTTTATTGTGTGCTATTGTGTTCCTGCCTTTTCTTATAAAAGGACTTGTATGAACGGTGTCAGGAGCACTATAACAGTTAATATTCATTAGCATTTAGAAGAGTACCCTCTTTCCTCTTTCTATGGATATTAAATTGCCTGTTATTACTCAGTAATAGGTAAGCAGCTGTTAAACCCCATCAACCCTAAGTAAATCACTTTATTAAATGTATTCAAATCTGGTTTTATTGTATCCATATGAACTCCTTGGTTCCTATGGGTTTGGGAGAGTTCATTACTGAGAAAGTATGCAGTCATCAAAATGTCTGACACCTTTGCAAAGGGAATCAGGAAGCTCATCTCTTCACTGGGGAAACAATCATAATATTCCCAAATTAGAGATTAATATATTGAGATTAACCCTCTGGTAAATATTTCATCACATATGGTTTTATAATACAAAATGTGTATGAGCCTTTTGGGTACATTAACATGAGAAAATAACTCAATTTCCATTGAAACTGCATTGAAAAACAGATTTGAGATTTTTTTAAAAAATGGCTTAAGTTATATCTCTAAAAGGTGTCACAGCAATAGCTCTGCAGGCTCTGCAGTCCTCTGATCACGCACAGACCATGCACATATGTGTGCACAGAGTAACACAGCACTGTCAGCAACAGTGCAAGCTTCCCTGGACGTTGTGGCTTGCACAAACCACCTCCAAGCTGCAACACTTCCCACTGCTGAAAGGCAATATCCCTCTCCCAAAGTAAAAGGCTTTGTTGGGCATCTAAAAACCATGGGATTGAACAATGATACTTTCAACCCTAACCCGTGGTAACAACTGTGTGGCTGTTCTGTGATCACAGCTGTTGAGTGAACAGATTTAAGGAATGTTATTACTTCTGTATTCCTGATGTCAACTCGGGTCACAGGAATGTGTTATCTATGTAATGGGCAACTGCACCCTCCAGAGTCTTGCATCACACACCTACAGGTCACCTGAACATCTCTGTCTTCAGGACAGGATACTCCAGAGCAGAAGTAATGAGGTCAGAACATCTCCTTGCACATCTTTTAATCTGTACAGGATGTCATAAAACTGATTCCCCAAAAAAATCTGCCCAGAAGGGAGCTCAGAAGGGTATCCAGCCTTCTCCTTGATGAGTGGGGTGGTCAAAGGAAACTTTCTGCACCCGTTTACAATTCATTTAGGTGCAGATGGTTCTGGGTGCTGATGTTTGTCTATCTCCTGGTCAGGGCACATTCCTCACTTTCAGGAGATAATTTGGCAGAGTTAAAGGCCATCTCACCCACATCTGAGCCGTGTAGGAGCCACCTTGCAGCTATGCCTGTACCCAGCTCCTGCCTCCTTGATCCTGAGCTGCATCCCGACTCCATGGCTTGGCTTCACCGGAACCTGTCTCCTCTCCATGGACCTCCTGCCCAGGAAACACAGGCCTGACCCTGACCACTGCCTCCAGGTCTGACCCTGACCCTGGGGCTCCACATCCTCCCTGTCCCACTGTCCCCCTCCGGGACACCGCTTTGCAGGGGGCACTCTGAGTAACATTGAATGGACTGAATGATGTCCACGAGGGAGGCGTTGGAGCTTCCTCAAAAACTATTTGCATCTGTTAAAGCTTTTGGGCATGTGGCAGAGATTTTTGATTATTTTAACTTGGTGTTTCTCACTGCATTTTAAAAACATTATTACTTGTCCTGTCATTAAGTGTAGACAAAACGTTTATATTCTGCTTTGCACTGTCTGCATTAAAAGACTGCATTTATGTCTCTTTCAGAATCATCTTTTAAAAACTAAATGATCCAAAACATTTTAATAATGCCATATTCATCAAGTGGTCTAGATCTCACAAAGGATCATTTCATGAATATTGAAGTGTTCATAGCTTATTATTATAGATCTTTATATTTTGATTGTCTTTCCCCCTTCCCCCTTCAACAAAATAAAATCATGGAATCATCTTTGACTCAAAGACCACTTCAGAAAACTGAAACTTCAGACATGACTCGATCCAGAACAGACCTTTATAGCAGCCATAGGGAATCTTTTCATTCTGCCAGGTTTGTTATCACCCTACAAGAATTTTGGCTTTGCAGTTCTTCCCTTGCTTACCCAGGAGAACGGATCAGGAGACAATAAAAGGTTTTTTAAGATAAAGTACAGATTCTCTGTTGCGGGTCCCTAGCCCTTAAGTTGAGTAGCTGAAGGCCATTCTATACAAGGAGCCTTGTCTTTTCCTCAGAAAGGCATAGGCTCACACCAGGAATGTGAGTGAATGTGAGTGTGCCAGATGTTGACATAAACCTGTTTCACATTCCACAGGAATGGAATGTGGGAGCAACACAACTCATTAGGGGTAGGTAATGCAAAAATCACCATCAGGAGGAAGGATTTTCAGATGCTTTTGTGTCAATACTTAGTAAAAAGTGAATATGGGTCCCGTACTCAAGGCTTCAAGATATCCAGACTCATAGATTTTCATTTCTCAAAAGTCAAGATTATAGAATCCTGACTTTGGGCCTGACATGTGGCAGCCTTGGTAACTCATGTGTGCACAGTTTAAAAAGTTTATACTATGCAAATATATATGTATCTCTCAAATGAGCAATGAACATCTGCAAGCTCCAAGTTACACCACAATACCCAAATCACAACTTACCTTTTGAGTAAGTAGAGCCTGAACAACCTGATTAGCTACCTGAAAGAAATACGTAAAAAAAAAATTAAGTATTTTATCATGTGTGGTTTTGCATAACAATACCTTCTTTTGAGACTTTACACTCTACTTTCCACCTACAACCACCATCAATTCTAGTATTTTCATTATTTACAAGTACTTTAATATAGTATAATACTAGAAATAATACTAGTAAGATGGTATTAGTAAGAATATATAATACTAATAAGAATAATACTAGTAAGATAATACTAATAAGAATATATGAAACGCATATCAACTACTTCTGTGCTAGTCCTCATTATAAAATAATGTATATTGTATCAATTGCAGTGTGACATGATGGACATTTGGTTAACTCCTGTTGTCTCTCCTTTGGAGTAGATTAAACTTTCACAGTTCTATATGCAGCTGGTGTGCATCAGCATGGATTGACAGCATTCACTACAGAGGATTTTTACCAGCCAAGGATGGAGTTCTGAATGTTTTCATGAAGTTTAATTGTTTCTTGATTAAATATTGACAAAACGGTACATCTATCATGACAAGCAGAAACCATAAAGTGCCACAGAAAATTAAAGTACCTACTGTCATCGAAATGTGGTTGGAAGGCATTCACCCCACACAGCATAATTGACTTGAATGAGATTACACACCATTGATTAGCAGAACTATATATTCAACAGGGAATTTTTGAGGTTATTTATTTTATACATCCTGTCTGATTTCCATTTACCAGCCAGCACAGGGGCAGGGAAGTGGAAGAAGGAGGGAAAATAAGAAGGACTGAGATAAATTTTCTGTTGATGATGTCTTACTTGAATGTTCAAAACCAAAAATGCACGTTACCACACAATGCACTGGTCTATGCTTTTGCTCCTGCATTTAGGCAGAGCAACTAGAGATCTCTCTCTCTGTGCAAAAAGAGATTTCTGATTTGGTTTTGGTTTACAGAAATATACAGTAAAGCATATGCATTGATTCTTCTTCCTCTTGGTAAATTAAATAAGGTCCCCACACCACTGATGTGAACTGAGTTGGGAGAAAAGGGCTACAGTTAATTCACTTCTGTAAATAATTTAGCTCTGTTAGATCCAGAAGTTACATTTGATTCATACTCTCATAAAATTGCCTAGTATCAATTTTTTTTTTTTTTGTTATTTTCCAAACGAGTCCTGAACTTCAGGCAGCCTGTGGAACAACGATCCCATAAAGTGGCTCTATACATGATTTAACAGAAGACACAGACTAATATTAGAACAGTAATAACCAACAGAAGTAAACATGTTACGGTTTTGAAAACCCGTGTGCCTTGCCCTACAGGCTCTCAGGCTCCCACATCCGACAGTGTTCCTTCTGGCAAGTACTTTTAACGTCTGTTTGCTCTACCTGAAAATTGAACAAACCATATCGAATACATAATTCCCTCACTCTCTGACACGGAGTTATTTTACCAAGGAAGAACTAAGAGGCTCTTTGAAGTGTGCACTAGTCACTCACAACAGAATAGCCTACAAAATGACTCCTACAGCTCTACATATTGTACAGAGGAGTGTAAATGGCGTAATCTTCCAAATGGGCAAAACCTGAACTTGCTGATGCATATATGACAAATTTTCCAGCTTTTGAGTGTATGAAGCTAGGTATCTAAATGGAAGTACCTGCCAGTGATCCATAGCACACATGGATCTCAATAAGAGAGATATATAACTAGTTTTTTTACAAAATAGGTTGGGGTGTTTTTTATTTTTTTTAGCAGCTTGACAAACTGTGTTGCTATTACCATTCAAGATTTTCAGGTCTGTATTTTTGGTATTCAGCAGGAACAGAGGTAGGAAGCCTTCAGTGAAATGTTCTGCAGTTACTAAAATTAATTTAGCAGTCAATAAGTGGAACCATAGCCAAATTGCATTTCAAATGAGGTTGCCATTCCACTCCTACAGCAGATGGAAATAAGTTGCTAAGCTCAACAATCTACTTCATTTAAACTTACAGGTATCGGGAGACACTATGGATATGAATGAACAACATGAACCAGCCCTATGAAACTGACAGTCACAATGTCAGCAACTGTAGAAACTGGAACCACTGAAGGCAGAGGGATTGACTTCTGAGATGCAGAGAATGTGAAATTCCCTCTTATATGAGGTGTAACTGTGGCTCAATCCCAGTAAAAAGCAGGCTGTAAAATTACTTGACCTGTGATTCATGCAATTAATCAAGGTGAAACAAGGAATAGAATAGAGATGGCTGCTCCTTGGTCTGCTATTTTGCAGAAGATGACACTCCTTGCTTTCACACTGCCTGCCTTTCCTTTGAACTTAACAGCCAGGATCCTTAGGTGACATTTCCTTCTCTGGATTGCAATGAAAGAGATAAAAGATCCTGCTTCATTTTTTCTTTATGTAATTATGTTTACATATACATGTCATAAAATGTTCTCAATAGAAAATGTATAAAAGAATGAATCAAAGAAAAGAGACCCCAGTGTGACATCTGTTATACCTCTTACAAGTACTGATATTTTACACAGCTGTCTTTAATGCAGGATTCCATATGCACAAAGACATTTCAAGCGTACTAAAATGAAAAACCTTATTTTTTATTCAAATCTTAAAAGCAGAATGCCTTTTTAAGATAACTTTGCATTTCTGATTAGTTAATCCTTAAAATATCAGCAAAAATATCATCTACCCTAAGTTGCAAAATTTCCTGCATGGAAGTATGGGGAAGCTTGAAAGAAATCTTAGCTGGCACAGTGATGTGAATAACCATGACATTACCACTTATCAATAAACTGAGAGCTGAATTCCAGAATAGGAAACTAAGATTAAGTATGTTAACCTCAAGGCCCAAAGGTACAAGAGGACAACCCTCAGTTTTGCATTAAATTTTCCAGAGAGAGAAAGATACGTTTATGGAGTATTTCTGAAATTAAATGAGCTCTTCTCTTATTTATCAAGTACTGGAACATTTCAACGATATCTTCTTCCAAATAGTGTTCTAAAGTTTTTTACTTGTACACTTCAGAGATGAACAATTATTTTAAAATCAGTGAATAATTGTTAAAATTCATAAAGGACTCATTCAGTTTGACCCATATGCTTTTCAGATTTAATCTCTCTGAACATTTGAGATTCATTGAATTTTATCATGAAAATGATTACAGAGCGTGCATTTTTATGTCACAGTTGCAAGCATTCATACAATATTAAATGTGGGGCATTGTGTGAATGAAAAGAACTGCGTAAAATAATTGATTTAAAAAAAAAAGAAAAATGAGATAAAATAATGGCAAGCATAGCTTTAAAAACTCAGCTCTGGTATCTTTTAGCTACAGACAGACAGAAAAATCACAGTGGCTATTTTTACTTCCTTCACATGCAGCTTAATGGCCACCAAAACCTCAGCAGAAAGCTCACTGTGCATAGCAAGAGTCCTCATCACACTGCAGTGAGGCCTGAGGGACCAAGCAGGTCCTACTGGCAGGGTGGCCAGATTAAATGATGCTTGAATGCCCTGAGCAGAGTTTGCCTGTGCCCAGGGGAGAAAAGCTGTAATTTGATGATGCTGAGTGATGAGTGAAAGATGGCAGCATTCTCTCAATAGTTACCAAATGATGCTCCCAACTTTCACTACCTCAAGGGCCTGTCAAGCTCCCCAAACATGTAACCAGGGAGCATGGCTAGGTGGTAGCTTTGGAGGAAAGCTTTGCTTGTGCTTCAGCCCAGGAGAAGTTCAATGCACTCAAAACTAATAGGACTGCAGATGCAAAATTAAAATAACGGTTGTCGTAAGCACTCAAATGTTTTGGTGACAGGTTAAGCTCTCTCAGGTTTGGGTGTGACCACAGCCTTGTGTGCTCAGGAACAGCTGTTTTCCTCCCTTTAAACCTGCCAGGTCTCCCTGGGGCAAAGCGAGGATGCAGCACAGACAGATCCACAGCTGCAGAGGATACATCTGCTCCCAAAAGCTGCTGAAGAAGTTCTGAAGCCCTAACCGGGGAAGGTCTGAAGGGATTTTCCCCTTTGAGAAGTAGGTTTGCTGTAAGATAAGTTAAGAACAAAGGAAGCAGCAGGTTTAATGCCTTAAAGGAAAGAAGTTTCCAAGTGGAATATTTTTTTCTTTTTTCTTTTTTTAAAGTATTTACTGAAAGCATTTTATGTCCTTAAGATCTCCAGTAAGAATCCCTGCCTAGAAAGGACTTTGTCACATACAAAATATCCTCAGAAGAATTTAGTTGGAAGTAAAGGTTCTCCAATCATTGTTTGGGTTATTAAATAATTACATTTATGTCTCATCTCCTATTCTCATCATTGCTACTATAAAGAAGGAGGGTGAGAATGCACGATTTCTTGTGAAGCTCCAGCAAAGCAATGCGCTCAGGGGGATGCTAACCTGGGAGTCCTACAGAACCTGCAATTATTAAATATGATTTTCTTGCCTCACTCACTGGCAACAACTTCTTCACCTCAGTGACCAGAAAGGATTAGGTCCTAGCTTGTGTCAGCTAAAACAATGGTGGTTACAGTGCCACTGCCAAAGCATTGTGTGAGCTGAGAGAGGAAGGAGAAGAAAACAGTGATAGAAAGCCATGGAGAAAGAACCAGAGAGGTCACTGCACACAAAACAGAACATGGAAAAAAAAAAAAAAGAAAAAAAATAAACAAAAAATAAAGTAGGAAAGCACAAATCCACAGGTGATGAGAAGCAGTTTCTCCTGAAAAAAGTTGACACAGTGGGAGAAGATGGATACTGCTGTGATAATACAGAAGGACTGAAAACAGGCAATGTAATGTTGAAGATATTGAAGTTCAGAGCATAGTTTGAAATGATTATTTGATCTTTATACTGAAACAGCATGTAAAAAACACAAGTCTGGGTCAGAAATTCATCGTGTTACTGTAAACAGAATAAAAGCATATCCTCTGTCCTTATAATCTGCATGGAGTGTTTTGCTGAAATGGACAGTTCTAGTGCTTTACTCATTTCCAAAATTAATTATGTAAGCAGATTTTGTCCTAGACAATCAGAAAATAATTTTAAGTCGAGCTCTGTAATTTAAACTGAAGTTAGTAATTATATGGTAATTTCATCCTTATCACCAGGATATCCATATATCATTCAAGTGTGCAAGGAAAGCAGTGACTCAGGCCAATGCAGATGAAGGCTCTGCTGGTATTCCAGTGCCACAGAACAGGCACAGCATGACCTAGTGGGAAAGTGTATCTGCACGTCTTTTACTCCAGCTCCCCGATAAAAATACGCTACAGAGGCAAAAGTGCAGACTTGCTGATGAAAATCTGCACTATTGTGAAGGTTTCTTGTACCAGAGCAGTGCTGCTCACACCACTAACACTTCAGCAAATGTAGATTAAAAATTTAAAAAGCTGGTACGAAGACAAGGATTGTCATCTGCGCTGGGTGGATTTGCATGCTCACGCAGTCTTTTCTCAAAGGTGCAGCTGGTGTAGTTTTTGTTTTGTTCTGTTTGCGTGTTACCTAATTACTTATGCCACTACACATTCTCATTATGGAATGGGTAAGCAATTTATGCCGAGCAACTCTTCCAGCTACTAAAAGTCTAAAAACTATTTTAAAACTCAGAAGAGCCTTATTTCAGGATAAATAGGAGGAACAAATAAGCATCAGTATACACCTGAAGAAAGCTCCATTCAATAGGACACATTAGACATTTCAGGAACGTAAACACTGCTGGAGTGCTCAGACAGTAAGTGATGGGTGAATTATATTGCAGCTGTAACTGGAAGTTCTGAGCAGAAGCTGAGCCATGTAGTAGAAGTGAGCCAACAGCTCGAGAGAACCCAGCATAAAAAGCTGTGTATGTAACCCTAAGGGGGAGCTGAGAGACTAAAATTCCAGAATTACAGAATGCATTACAGAGAAAAGCTGGGGGACTCCTGATGGAAGAAGCCACTGCCACACGTGTTCCACTCTACAGAAAAGAGGGAGAACACAACACCAAATAGGCAAAGTATAATTTTCTCCTCCAAATGAAAGCAACGAGTTCCAAATATTGGTCACAGGACATCAACTTTTCAGTGAAGAGGCGTGGTCAAAAGAGGATTTACAGCAGAGGTCATGAAGAACAATACGTTTGACTGCCAGGCACATGTTCTTGGAATTAATTAGAATGAGCTAATACTGGAAAACTGCAGAACAATGTCAACCTTGCAAGAGAAGGAGAGATTCATTTGTATTCATTTAATTATAGTACAGGTAAAACCAAGTTTTTATCTACCTTACCTCATCGAGACATCTTTCATACTGTTCTCTCTGATTTTCATTTTCCAGAGCCAGTGCTGAATTCTCTGCCTAGAGTAAAATAGATTAAATAAATAAATATGCAAATTAATCAAAGAATGTCTTGTACTACATGACAACTCATAAAAATTCTCAGAGGGCTTACTTATTGTACTTCTTCACGATCCAGAATAAAATGCACCATGCAATTTATTTTGCTACAAGTTGGTATTTTGAGTAAAACCATAAGTGACATTCATTTTCAAGATTATTCACACAGCACATTACAGTTGAGAACAATATCACAGCAGATATTCCACGTATGTCCACCATCTCATCTTGTCAGGTGCAATAGAGTCGGTAATGAAATATTATAAAAGATATTGACATATTTTCTCTTCCTCTCCCTTTTCTGTCTAGAGTGAACTTGCTACCTGAGAACCATTTGGAAGCAAACAGAGGCAGCTACTATCATAGGAAACAAAAGGCAATCTTACATCAACTTAACTGTGGCAGGTCTTCATAAGCCTGGTTTGTGCAGTGGGGAACCCCAGGAATCCCATTATTTCAAGAATGAGAGGTATTTTACTACATCTAAATGCAATCTTGAAGTCAGAATTGGTTTTTTTGCTCACATATGTAATTTTAAATATGATAAAGTTTCCTTTACAGTAGGGTCTTTCATCTATCTTTAATTTCCATTATGCTCACATTTTTTGTCATAGTGAAAACTTCAAAATGGCACAATCTGCTGCGTAAATCACAGTAACTCAAAGTATTTGCCTATATATGCATTGACTTTAGGAATTTTTACAGTATGAGAAAAGTAAAACTCCAAAGTGTGCCACATACAGTGGCATCAGAGCAAGTGTCAACTAGTTATTTCTTAAAGACTGAGAAACTAAAACAATATATATAAAAATCCATGAGTAATCTATCAAAACTGGCTCTAGGAATCCCTCTGTCTCCCATGCGTAACGTCACATCACACAGCCATAACACCAAAATCAATGCCTTCACATAATTACAACCATTATGCAATTTACAGTTCTTGTTTCACTTCAATCTTCTGTCAACCTATAAAACTTAAACAAATGCTCTTCCAAAGGAATTGTGGTTACACAAAGAAACAGTCCTAAATATAGTTAACATCTATAGTTTTAGAGAAAAATTAATACAATGTACTGTATGGAAAGGTTCTGTGGAAAGATGCGCATTTCTCTCTTCCTTGTTGAGACAATGATTCAACAAAATAAGAATTCCAAGTCCAATAAATTGATTTATTAAAAACAATTTCAAATTGAGCTAAATAATAAAAAATAAGATCATGAAGGAAAAGCAAATATACATCATTATCCAGCACACTGAAAAAGAGTAAAAACATAAAGCGTGGCAAGAAACAAGGGCATATAGAGTTTACTTATTTAAAAGTCTAAATAAGCAACTGTACAGAATAAGTGCTTTATCTCGAGGGTACAATTAAGCCAGCAAAGGTGGTAAAATGCTCTGCATCATATTTTCTCAATGTCACCTACGAATGGGTTCAACATATTGCTATAAAGAGTCTATGGGTGATCCTGCAGAGAGCACTGTGAGATGAGGCAGCAAAAAGTGCAGATGCAGAAGTAAGTAGCAAAGTAGAAACAGAAGCTGCAAAAGCAAAAACAACAGTAAGAAATCATAGGCTGGAGGGTAAATAGTCCTCCACCCTGAAGAGGCTATCATATATAGTTCTGTCTGCTTTTACAGACACACTCTTGCAGATTGACTGATAAAACAGAGATGTTTGCTACATAAAAGTGTATTTCTGAGTTAAAGATTTTGAGATGTTTTCTTTATGAATATCCTCCTAAAACGACATCCAAAACAAATACTTCTTACTGTTTTGAAACAATCATTACAGGATTAGTCTGCACAGACTTTAACTCACATATGTTAGTAAACCTATGGATTTAGGTTTTAACTCTCATTTTCATTAACATAAAAATATTTTGTATGATTTGATCCTAAAATAGTTTGGGCAGGCTCCTCCCACACAGATATGCATAAAAGAACTACAAAACATACTTGTACTACATAAAGTACCCAGAGAGCTCCCCATGCTTCTCTTATTCCATATTTTGGAATGCTGTAAGGCTATAAAATGGAAGCAAAGTCTTCTTGGATCTGTTCTGAATCTCTGATTTCAGTGAGTGATTCCTTTACAAATAGGCTACTAAAATTAGGAAATTTAAGCTTGAAAGCATTATAAATAAATGTTACATTTCATCTCTTACTAAGCCACAGTGGAAACATCTGTATAATAAAACATATTCTCACACCACTGGCTTCAAAAGTGTAGTGAAAGGATGTAATGTAGTCAATGTTAGCTTGACTTTTGTGCTTCTTGATTGTTGAGCAAATCATGACTATTTATTTGGCATTTTTGTAATGAGGACTGGACTAGAAGGGAACACTTGACTGATTTTGTTTAAGAATCTGTGCCAGTTCCCACAACATGGGAACACCAGCACTTGATGTACTAAATCACTCTATATTGCAACTGAATACTTGATAATAATCCTCATTCCCCCAAAAGTATTCATTTGGAAAATTTGTAATAGCACTTGTGGTCTCAAAACCCTGCCTCCTAATCCAAACCTTCATTTATTTAACAGAAACCACTGGGTTTTGATGTTATTGTAAGGCTGCTCAATTTTTGCTCAGAGGGATCTAACTGCCTCCCATATTGCATATTCTGGGCATCTTTTGCCAGTTAAGCAAAGTAGGTCTCCTTGAAGGAAACCGCTATTGAATTTATTTTCGTTTTTATTTCCAGGCCATACTTACAGAAGGCTAAGCTGTACTAAGAAGCCCTCACTTGAAAGCAGCTTGAAACAGCTTGAAAGCTATTGCACACTTGCAGGCACCCGGGGGCAGTGGCAGTACTGACCCCAGTGCAACCACTAATCCCATACAAAACCTGGCCAGGGACTATGCAGGAAAAATCCAGCTTGCTGAGAACAGTACTTAGATACCAGCTGATTCCTATAGTGATTTCTGGTTTTAGGCATGGCTGTCCTCTAGGAATTTATGTATATTTTATGTTACACATAAATGAACCATCTCTCAGCCTCGCTGACCCCAAAAGTGAGGCAGCCCAGCCAACTGCAGCAGACAAGGAACATTCAGTGCCTGCCACCAGCACCTCAGGCACACACGCCATTTCTTGGAGGGACAGCTCTCAAAGTACAGCATCATTCAGTCAGCCAAAAATAACTGTGGCATAAATGATACGTAAATGAAACATGCAAGGATCCTAAAATGTCAAAACAGAGGCCCTTCCTAAGTTTCGATTGTGGAGAAAGTATTTTGTACTAGAGTCTCTCCAAACGATGGAAGATTTAAAGATATCAATCATGACTTGGATAATGCTAAATAGCCTTCGACTTCCTAAATTAGAGACAACATTTTTCTGTGAAACTGAGTTTATGGAAAAACAATTTGAAAGCTAAAACTTCAGACTCCTTTAACAAACTAGAGGTTGCCTTGAATTGATACCACTGCTAAGACACAGTGTTATGAGACTTTGTCAACTCTGATTTTAATTCCTTTCTCAGGATGAAAAACATAGCTCTACTAATGATAAAAATTATCTTTTGGTCAGCTAATAACTTCCTCTCTCTTCCACAGATGTTGAAGAACACTATCTTCTCCTGCAGGGCAGCCGTTTGCACAGTTTTAAAGCTTTATAACCACAATGAAATTAGATAGAACATTGAATTTTCTACTCGAATGCATGAAAAGAGAAGCATGAATAAAAGAGAATTGCATAGAAGATAGTTTTCCTTACTCAACCATTGCAGAGTTGAGACAAAACAAAAGGAAGAGAGAAGAAAGCAGAGACTAGTACGTATTTTGCACTATGGGAAGAGGGGATCATAGAATGGTTTGGATCAGAAAGGACCTTTAAAGATCATCTAGTCACGGGCAGGAGCTGAAGGTCTAAAGGTTGTACGTCTAGTTAGCGGCTCAACATGCTCTGAAGGTATCATCAATAAAGGTCAAGAGGAACAAAGTTATGACAGTGAACTTTAAAATCCCTAACTGAATGCTACAACACGGTTACCACGTGCACTCCTTTGTTATTCATACCAAACCATTTGTCCATTTATAGAAAGCTTTATTGATTTACACACACACTCATTTGTCATGCCCAGTGCAGTGTATTAATAGCTGTCCAAGCACTTCAAATGTACTCAGCAATATTTTCCTGCTTTCAGCCTCTGATTTGGTATATTTTGTGGTCACAGCTTCATACAGTGCACATGAGAGGTCAAAACCTGTTGTTGGCAAAGTAAGAAGTAATGCTGTTACACTTTTTTTTAGGTCCTTAGAGCATTTTTGGTAAGCTGCTGTTCTAGGAAAGGTTTACCACTTGAACCATTACCATGTCTTTGGCCACAGGAAACTTCTTCTTTTATTCTGCCCCTGTTATGCAGAAAATTCATCCTTTGAAAGACTAATCCAACAAATTGTCAGAGAAAAGCTTAACACCATAGTTATGCTGGTCAGAAGTACTGAAAAGTAGATCTGTGTTTTTAAATCAATATAATTGTAGCAACAAAAGCTTTAATTTAGTTCTAGAATTATAAAAGCATTTCCCACTGGCCACTTTCCAGTGTCCCCAGAACACTGACACTAGGGAGTGCTTGCTCCTGATGAAATAAGGAGTAAATTTAGTGGACTGATGCTTAAGTAAAGTGTGTGGGCTTTTTCAAATATCCTACTCTTAATCAACTCTTCTGGATAATAGAGATTGGAAAAAATAAAACCAAAAAAACCCACAACACTAAAGAGGACACATTAGTGATATGATGACAGCCAGTCTTCTCACCCTTGCTACAAAACACATGGGCCCCTTCACCTTCTCAGTTGCATAATTTTCTGGTGTTGGTTTTCTGATTGGGTTTTTCTGTGAGTAATAGTCTATTATCTTTAACCTCACTCAAAACATTTTCTCTGAAATACTCTGTTACTGTTCAAGTCCAATTCATGTAAAACACGGCATGGAAGTAACACATATGTGACATTAAATAAGAAAACACAGAGCCACGTAAGTGTCAATTGTAAGGCTGTCTATAAAAAGGCCACATTAAACCTCACTGGGCAGCACTGGTAGGGATCATCCTTGTAATTTCAACAATATTTTTAAAAAATTCTTTACTGCTAAAAAATGACATTAGAACAAGCAACCGACAGATCTCAAAAGCAGTCTATATCACCATGCTATGCTGTAGCTGTGCTACCATCGGGCTTGTAGACTCACAGGGACCAGTATAATGTATGCAAGAAATAAGAAAATATTTATTCAACATCAGAAAACTAAAACTAAAAATTCCAGTTTAAATGTTCCCAGTGAAAAGCGGCCCAATGTCTGTGCAGCTGCATATGTTGTTTCATCAATTATTGATGAGTAGAATCATGTATTTAAACATGAATTTACAGAAGAAATTATGTAACAGCTTTCAAATTTGTGCCAATTTCATGCAGCCCGAGATCAGAACACAAACCTTGCTCATTTATCTACAGATTTTCAGCAGGTCACAGGGAGAGACTCCAAGCCAGGGTTCTGGACAGGGCTCATAACCACGGAGATCTCCTCCTGTCTGTTGAGTGTCTACCAGTTCATACAAGAAGAAACAATGGGTGTTCAACCTAAATGATGAAGCCTCCCTTTCAAAAGAAAGGTGTAACTAGAGTTTAATCCTTATAATCTACTTATATTGGATAAATGTATGAACTTCGGGAATTAAATCAAACAAACCAAAACCAAATGGGATTCATATACTGTTGATGAGT
>NW_020956008.1:8225-12120 GCF_003031625.1 Empidonax traillii | reverse complement strand
TTTTTTTTTTTTTTTTTTAATATTTTTCAGAAGTTGGGGCTGTCAATTTTCAACTGGTTCAAGAATTGCAATATTTGTCTTTTTTCTTTCTGTTAACTCTAAAGTAGGTAAGGATGACAAGCCTTTAAAACCTTCAACATTTTTCCCTTCTGACACCACAGATACGTTTGGAGCTGACATTTTAAAGAGAAGGTTAGGAATAGATCTAGCAAAACATAGTGCATCATAAGCACAGGCTTATCTTCAAGCAAATAAATATCTAGGCTACTAGGAGATATATCAGTACAGTGTTGTATGTTTACACGCATGCAAATTGTAGAAAATAGCATACTCTACCACTATTCATAGAGATAATAATAATCTTACAATATATCTACTGGTAAAGCACTGTCAAGACAGGCCTATGAACAAATAGATTAAAATTATGAAAGATGTCCTCTTTTTTCTCCAAAATTCTTCCAAATTACCACGGTATAAAACATTTTTTTTTTTGAGGATGAGGAGTAAAAGAGATCTAAATAAACAGAAACAGGCAGCATAAATCCCTATTTCCTAATGTTAAAGACATACATCTATGTTCTATATAAGGAATATACACTTGATAAAGCACAGAAGTACAAGCATGGAGAGCCAGAAGTCGCAGCAAGACTCCCATTTTTTTCACTCCTGAAACTCATCCACCTTTCGCAAAACTGCCATCGTTCTAAAAGTGCAGGGTATCTCCCTAGAAGTGTGTGCCTGGACACCACATTACAGGCCAGGATGCCACACACAAATGTTAGAAATAAGACTAAATTTTTATGCAAGGAAGATTGTGCGTGTTGTGAAATTTTTTTATTTTCTGATTTTCCAATATTTACACTCAGTGATCCTTCCCCTTGCAAACTGTGAATGAGAGGCAGCTGTTCCATCTCATTCTTTTTTTTTTTTCCCCTCTTGTTTTAGATAATTTGTTCCCTTATGGAACTGTGCTTAAGAACTGAGAGCATTTCACTCTGACAGACTTACTGTGCTTCCCCATGTATTATTAACAGGCAGTTATTTCCTCTCTCAACTAAAAATAAAATCCCTGGTCCATTAAAAAAAGTATGAGATATTGAAATTGTAAGTGATACTGATTCCTACACTTAACACAGGCAGATAAAGGCAAGCAGCGTGGACCTGATTAATCTGAAATGGTATTTTGTGTACAAATCAACTGGTATGTAACACATCCATAAGTATCTTTGCATTGAAAACTCTTATATGAACTAATCACATCACATTTGGTCAGCTGCATTTGTTTCAATTTTTCTTGCAAAGGGAAATTCTAATCCTTTGAAAGAGTAATTATTTGAAGTACTGATTATTTGAAATTAGTAAAGAATAGTTTAAAACCACTATCTGTACATGTAATGCAGAAGCTCAGTAGAAAACAGTGAAGTCATTTTCAAAAAAAAAAAATATCTGCTTTGCTTTGAATGGAAACATTTTGGAGAAGTTTGAAACCAGCAACAAAATTTTGGCTTTGAATCCTTCCGAAATGACACATATGGCAAACTCTTTTTCAAAAGTTTAAAAAAGGTGGGTTTCCTTTTTCTTGTCTTTTTTTTTTTTTTTTTAAATTCAGATCTTGAGGAGAACTCATATATCCTAGGGTAGTTTTTCAAGCAATAAGAAAGGCCACTTCAGAATTTACTGTAAATGAATTATCCTTCAAAGCTTTGCAATTTTGACCATGAGCTTACTGACACAGTGACAGTTTTGTACTTTCTGTGATTCCATTATCCACACCTTCCTAAGTAGCACACTCAGCTTCAAGGTTCATCTGACACGGAGTTTGAAAAGAATAGGACATTTCAGATCTCTGTATGAAAATTAATCATTGTGTATCTCTATTCCAACAGAAACTACTTCTTATTTCTCCCCACTTGTCCTGCTGAGGTGGTCATGGCAAAATCAGACAATACTACTACTGATTCTTGTCACTAAGAAGTGGGTATGGAAAAAGATGACGAAGGGACAAATTGTCTTTAGAGGAGACACCTCAATATCTACATAAAGGAATAAATCACAAAGGTCTTAAGCTCATTTTCTTCAAAAGCTGAAATTCAAGAATTCAAATATTTCTTTTAGCAAATTTAATTTGCGTTTTCAAATTTTGGCAGATCACACTAAACTACTAAATCCAGGAATAGAATATAATTTTATAATTCAATTGATTTTTTTTTTAAAAAGTGACTTCTTTTTCTTTAAAAACACAGATAAATTAAAAATTATGGTCAAGAGAATTAAGCAGAAAACCCCCTCTGGGGGTCCACATTGGAGCAGCCTGTGCCTGAAGGACTGCACCTCATGGAAAAGTGACCCACGTGGCAGCAGTTTGAGAAGTGTTGCCTGTGGGATGGACTCACACTGGAGAGGTTCATGAAGGACTGCCTGCCACGGGAGGGACCCTGTGGGGAGCAGGGGAAGGATTCCTCTCTCTGAGCAGAGGCAGAAAACAACCTGTGATGAACTGATCTCAACTCCCATTCTCCATCTCCCTGTGACACTGGGGGTGGGGGAGGAGGTAGAAGTTGGGGAGGAGATGGAGAAAGGTGCTTTTAAGATTTTACTTCTTATTCTCCTGCTCTGATTCTTTTAGTAATAAATTTAATTAATAGCCCCACTTTGAGTCTGTTTTGCCCATGATGGTGATCACTAAATGACCTCTTCTGATCGTTACCTCAACCCATGAACCCTTTGTTACATTTTCTCTCCTCTGTCTAGTTGCAGAGAGCAGTGAGAGAGTGGCTCTACACATACATGTATATTCAGGATTTTTTTATTTTAATGTCTATAAATCGTTTCAAGACCAGTTATTCTCCTTTAAAGTACCTTTTTTATATATTGTTTTTCATATAATTAGAATGACAATAAAATATGATTTCATAGGTTAATGCGAAAAATTGTTTTAATCCTGTAAGTGGTACTTCTAGGATGCTCCATGAACCTGAAGGGCTGCTGTTGAATTACAGTAAACAGCTCAAATTTGGAGCTAAATTTGGCACTGTCTTCAAGGAACACCAACACCAGCCTCCTCCCCACTCACCCATTCCCCTTCCCCAGGGAAATTCAGCAACTGACTGTGCTCATGGGGGCTGATGACAGAAAGATTCAGACTTTTACTGCATTCCTGCTTTCTTCCCTTATGGGTCATTTAATGCATAATCTACAACAAAATTGTATCCCACATCCACTCACTGGAAGGTAAAACAACAGATGTTTTTCTCTGTCTTCAGAGAAAGTGGATGCTGAATATTTATCAAGAAATATTTTTTGCTCATTATTTATCCTAAGTTTCTTCATTTAGTTCAAACAAAAGTAATTATGAAATAAGATGACTTTAAACTGGCAGTCCAGAAAACACTGATCCCATATATTTGTATGTCACATTCACTGGCTGTTTGATGGGAAACTCATACCAGTTCTCTGCTATCCAAGGGGGATAATCTCTTTTTTTCTTCTCCAAAGAAACACGTATGACTTTTTACGAAATGGAAAAAAAAGGTTCAACCGGTTTTCCATTTAAAAAATTGTTATTTGAATTCTGGGAAAAAGAATTAGTTTTCTTTGCTATACTATGCAATAGATTTAAAATATTATGTGATGTTATAATTGATACTGTCATAAAATACTTTAAAACACAATAAAATATAAAATTTTCCCTCTCCTATGCTGAATCATTTTATTCTATTCCTTTACAGACTTCAAGTTAAAAGGTTTCCACCACAATAAGCTATTAATGCAGACTGTTTCACAGTTCCTAACATAAATTTATAACAAGTTTCTCTGTTTTAACTACAGGGGAGCACTGAGTTATTTCTGAAGGCAATGTTTCCTGCAATTTCACTCTCTTCATCAGAAGTCACCC
>NW_020956008.1:0-6845 GCF_003031625.1 Empidonax traillii | reverse complement strand
GCACAGTAAGTAGCAGGCAATGCCCCTCGCTCCACACAACCATACACAGCACACTGGCTTCTGCACTGACATTTGTTAAATGGAAAGTTCTGATTCATTTAATCTTTAATGATTTAGGGTGGAATAGTGAATTTGCAGAGCAATTTTATTTGGCCCAAAAGAACAACAACTCAGACCCCAAATTCTGTTTAAAAGCTTCAGCAGTTTGGAGTTTTGTCTGCTTTTTCTGCCCTGTGCAGTCTGTGGTCACTTAAAGACGATGGATGCAGACAGATGAGGATCCCTTGGAAATTATCTGACGTGGCAGCACCTGACTGTGATCCTAACAAGTTATATGAAACGTCTCCTATTGTGCTGGCTGACCTCAAGGTACACCTGCCTCAGCCTTGTGGCTTGGATGAGCAGTGAGTGTCCTGATCTCAAGTGATTTTTCTGACCAGAGTACAGCTCACACTGGGTTTCTTTTAAATGAAATAGGACGATGGGCTTAACTAGACCCAACTGCTGATGGGCTTAACTAGAGCTCAGTCAAAGTGAACTCCCCAAAATGTGCACAATAGGGGTGTCAGGTCCTTAGAATGCCACCTTGGCTCTGAGGGTCTGCTCCTGTTACACTGCTCCTAAGGTAGAATATAAATAACAGGCTATCTTCTTAAATTAATAGGGATACCTCTAAGGAATTCAACTGCCAGGACAAGAATATATCCCGTAACGCCAAAGTAAAAGAGAGCCCTGTTGGGAAGACTTTTTCCTACACACAAAAGAGATGTGCCAGTGGCATTTTTCTACTTGGATAATTTTATAGCTTTGTACTTCATGAAAATAGAAAATATGAACCTGAACAGACCCATATACATTCAAGCCAGCTACATGGAAAGTAAATGCTATTATAATTATATATTATTAAGTGCTACTGTGTAATATTAAACACTTCCTCAATTATTTGCTTAACCTTGTTCTTCGACATATACAGTTTATCTCAGATTTTGTTCTTGGTACTTACATTTGTTGGTAAACTACAGCCCTGGGAGGTCCAAGGACATACATGAAGTCAAAGCTGATGGGATTCAGTGGTACTCCAGTTAGAAGCTCAGGTGTGAAAAGCACAGCAGCAGCAGCAGCCCATAGGAAGACACATTACCCCTTAAAAACTGAAGCTGTGTCAACACTGTCTCCAAAGATCTGCTAAAGATGGCTCAGGTTGCTCAAGCATTGCTCTGCTGGGGCCAATACCCTGATTTTCAAGAAGAACTAAGTAGTTCAAATGAAAACTATTCCATGCAGCAACACTGCTTCTGCTACCTGAAGCACCTTGCATGGTAGGGCACTACATAAAAAGACTATGCTGTTCATAAAGCTTGTAACACAACCTTTTTCTCTGTTTCATGCCTCCTACCTTAACTGACTCAAATTTATGAATGTATGTACATAACAGCTACCTCTGCATGGCACTGGGGAGACACTACAATGTCTAATAAAACTCTATTTTTTTGATGATACAGATCAGATTTAAGGTTACAGAAAGAACACTCATTGCTTATCGAAAAAATATTCAAACAGTCATTATGGGTAACAGCAGTTAAAGTCTAATGACATCAAATATGATACAGGACTGAAGGAAATTATCAAGGAGGAGGCAACAGGCTTTTCTCTGGCACATGTCTAAGGTCTGAAGAAGCAAACTGTAAAGTTTAAAAGATGGAAAAAAAAGGTGCTATTGGAGACAAGTAAGGAGAACGTTTAGTTGTTTCAGCTACACGACCTCTTGACTGAAAATGCTATCTCTACTCATTTCCAGCTTACCATTAACTATTAAGAGAAATGCTAAACAAGTGTTTCAGAAGGGGAGATGCAATACAAGAAAATATTTTTACTTCTGTTTAAAGACACAACAGTTCTACATAATGCACAGCCCTCAAACCCATTTCTTAGCTGACCTGAAACTGTTGCTTCAATAACTTTAGAGAGGATTTTGTCTGGCAAAGTAATCAATATGTAAGTACTTTTCTTCTTAGAGTATAACAAAAAGATGAATGAAAACCCCAGGTCTTACTAGCTTCCTCTATTTAAAAGAACTTTTCTCTGAAGAACCTAAACATTGATGCCCAGAGCACTTAAAATAAAATCAGAAGGATTTTTCTGGAGGGACAGATCACTTGACTGAAGAGAAGAAGGAAACCTGCAGGCTTATTAAAGGGAAACAGCTGTAATCACCATGGAAGTGCTTCTCTTCTCCTACATGGTTTACAAGTCTGTGCCTTGTCCAAGTACACACAACTCGGAAGACAAATAGGAAAATCCATGAATCACAGAGGTGAATGAGCACTGCCACCACACGTGATGGAATTCCAGCAGGGATCACAGGTATTCCTGTGGGAAGGGAAGAAACTCTGCCCTCTAGATGGCATTATGTGCCCGTGTATCCCAGATGGAACTGGAGAACCCTTCCAGGCAATCAAACCACGGGTCCACCTGCACGGGAAACATGGGCCCATACGTCAGAAATATCAGAGGGCAGCTCTCGGCCTCAGTAGGAAGGTGACAACTGCACACTCCTGCACGGCAGAGCAGGGGCTGTCCTGGGGCACACACCATGACTTAGCTGTCTGATGTGGGAAGCAGAGGAGCAGTGCTCAACCTGAGATGAAAAAGAATGGAGGATCAGCCTGGGGAAAGGCAACTTACAACTGGCAGGGAGGGGCAATATGTAAAACATATAATAATTTAAAACAAACAAGCAAACAAACAGCCAAAACACAGGAATAAAGAAAAGACTGCCCTTATGATAAAATCTCTCCTTCTCCTTGGCATTTAACAGTACTGCAGATCTGAACCAGACAACTGTACATTAAAATGTGCAGGCAGGTATACATGTCCATGCATATGAGGTTATACTGTGCGTTGGTGAGGCCACACCTTGAGTATCGTGTTCAGCTCTGGGCCCCTCAGTTCAGGAAAGACATTGAGGTGCTGGAGCGGGTCCAGAGAAGAACAACGAGGCTGGTGAAGGGACTTGAGCACAAGTCCTATGAGGAGAGGCTGAGGGAGCTGGGGTTGTTTAGTCTGGAGAAGAGAAGGCTTAGAGGTGACCTCATTACTCTCTTCAACTACCTGAAGGGAGGTTATAGCCAGGTGGGGGTTGGTCTCTTCTCCCAGGCAACCAACAATAGGACAAGAGGACATGGGCTCAAGCTCTGCCAGGGGAGGTTTAGGTTAGATGTTAGGAAGAAATTCTTTACAGAGAGGGTAATCAGGCATTAGAACAGCCTACCCAGAGAGGTGGTGGATTCACCATCCCTGGAGGTTTTTAAGCAGAGATTGGATGTGGCCCTTAGTGCCATGATATAGTAATTGGAGTTGGATCAGGAGTTGGACTTGATGATCTTGGAGGTCTTTTCCAACCCAATCTATTCTATGATTCTATGATTCTATGATTCTATGTACTGAAATTACTTAGTGAACAATCAGGTATCTGCAGAACCATCAGCAAAAATCAGTCTCATGTGCAATGGACTAAAGTCAGACTATTCCACATTTGATTTATTATTATATACATATATTTATAACTAATCTTAAAATCTGTGTTTGTCACCTGAGTATCTCCTGCTGTGGACCATCAAATTAGCTGCATAATAAAGCCAGTAAATATTGAATTTCAAGAGTATGTTAATCACAGATTTCACATGTGTAGTTAATCATTTCCCAACACAGGAGCCAAGACCCTTACATGCTAGAATTCAGCACAGCTTCATTAATTCTAGTGTGTTAGTATGCCTGCCCAAAATCCTTACTATAATCTCCAATGATGTATTTCTACAAAATGAACAAAAAAGAAATCACTACCAAATTAAGAAAAAGTGAATCACTACACAGACCTCATTTCTGTTTACGCATTTTCCAAGGTCAGTATAGAGAAATTAAAAGAGAAATTATTTTAATACATAAGAGTTGTAATGGATTCGTCTCTAACAGCTGAGGTAAATTAATTGGGATTTCCTACGTGGTAAGTGAAGAACATCCACAGAATACAGGGATTTTTAAAATAATATTAATTTGAAAGGAATTTCAACTACTTATTTACTGTATGAACTGTAGAACTGTCATTACTCGCAGCCAAATTGCATGCATTAGTATGTAAATTAAAAATATAGGATGTGATTCTAAAATCTCTGTCACACAATCTTTCCTCTGAAACAAGTGCCACTGTGAGTAATGAGGAGCTCACAGAAACGGCTTGTGTGGAGCCAGGCCCAGAGAGCACAGCTGAGAGAAACTATTTAAAAAAACTCCTGAGTCTCACTCTCCGAAATGATAGATGTGTTGGGATAAACACAGTCACCTAGATCTATAACACAGTGTTGGAGAATCTCATTTCATTCAGCAGGGAGAGCGAATTCTCAATTGTACCACATGCCTGATCACTAAAAAAGGTAAGTTACATTATCTACCGATTACCTGCAAGAAGGCATGACACATGGAAAGAAGGGCACTGAAAAACTATCATTAAAATATAAAAGGCAGACTGAAATAGCAGATTCCTTCAATGCAACCTAGCAAGGACTCTTTGCAGAATACCGTTAACATTCATTTCAATAGAGAAAATCTGACAGGATTAATAAAACCGAGATGATTTTCCCCGACTTCTGTGACTTACCTTTTCTTCTCCAACTACACCCATTCCTCAGACCTTCTGGCACCAGATCATTATTCTTGCACCCGTATTCAATACTTTGAACTATATAAAGACCGCTTGTCATGTCAGTCAAGTAAGTCCCACAGAGCTTTTTCTGTGGTACATAACAGTAAGGAAAGAGCCATTGGACTGGAACTTGGAATATCACAGAAAAAAATGGATTTATAAACTGCTTTTATAATGTATATATTTAATTACATCTGGCTGTGCTGAAATGAACATTAAATGCTTATCTATGTTCTTTTTTTTTTTTTTTGGTAAAAATTCCAGATCTCAATATACTGTCTTGAGGATCCTATTTTACAACTGCATGCAACATAATTTTGGAAAGGAATCAACATTTCATGTGAACTAAAGGATATTCTAAACAGCATCCTGACTAAAATATTAATGTGAAGTAAATAAATGCATACAAGAAACTTTTTTCCACCTGGAAGATGATGGATTCACTATCCTGGAAAAGGGCATTTTATATCATTCTACCTTGAGAAGGAACAAATCAGGAACAGCATAAGTTACTCACTCTGCCTTTCCAGTGTGCCTTGTACCTCACTTGGACACACTGATGTGTGTGACATGAAAGTTACTCACTTTCTGGCTTCACTGAAATACCTGAAGCCAGAAAGTGAGTAACTTTCATTAAAACCTGAGCTTACTGCATGAGCAGGCTAAAGGCGAAAAATTCTGATACGCAGCAAAATTCCCTTTATACAAGTAGTTGATGGGGTATGACATGATGGCACGCTTAAAACAATTAAACGCAGCTTTATGACATAACAGAGCAGGAATACTAGTTGGAGCATATTCTGCTGAGCACTTGGCTGAGTTAGCAAATTTTAATTGATTGCTACTTTGTGGGTATTGCACAGTAGAAAACAGAGAGTCAATCTGAAAGTTTTTACCTTCTCAACCTGTGCCAAAAACTGAGAAGCTCTACACGTTGTGACTCAAAACATTCAACCTCTGAACCACTGCTGCAGTGCATCATAGGAGATGCAATTCAGTATTCTTTTATTTTCCCTAGACTTAGCTAGAAAATAAAAGTCTACCAGCTGTTACTCACACTAAAATTCCCAGGAGGCACCAGAGTTGATTTTAGAAATAATTTTAAAGCTTTCATTGAACTGAATAGTGAGAAAAATGCAGATATGCATGGCTTTCTCCACATCTCTTTGACTAGTCATGGAGACATGGAGTTAATGTACAGTTATTTATATTAAGGCGCTCTCCCATTTCAGGAGATGGAGCTGTTTGGTGGAACAGTGGCTCGGCAGTCTCTCTCTAATGATAGCAGCAAATGGTTACAGCAATGACAAACAGAGGAAATCTGAACAGCTCTTCTTACATCCAGCGGGCAGAGCTATTTTCAACGTCCCTGTGTAAATTCATATCCCTACTAGATCATCTTGATTTTTCCATGCCAAAAAAGAAATTGCCATGAATTTCAACTGGCTTAGGGAAAAAAACGTAAAAGGAGAGAGAAAAACAGAAAGATCAATATTTTACATGTCTGCAAGAAATACATCCTCTTCTCTTAAAAACTCCCCACATACTAACTGAAGTGTCTGCCCAGAAGAGGTTTCTATTAGTCTTCATCTGTATGGGGATATTATTTCCACATCCCAACTGGTAAGGTGGGATGACCACTGAAAGCTATCCAGAGTCCGTGCCAACTATGGAGCATGGAGTTTCATGCCCTCATGGGCATCTTGTAGGATGGATGGAAAAGCCACAGTGGAAGATGTTAACAGCAGGAGGACATGAGCTGGCAGGAGGAAGGTTCAAACATCTGGGAAAGACCTGCTTTTGAACACTTCAGCAGGAGTGGGTGAGGACAGATGGCACAGAGGACAGCACTCCAGAGCATAGAGGCAAGGAGAAACAGGCAGCAGCCATGAGATTTAATTCTCAAAGACTAGGAACAACTGAGCCACTGAGGACTTGCAGTGGATGAGTTCAAGCAGCAACAGATTATAGACTATATTCAGCTTGATGGTACCTGTTTGGTTTTAATTTAAAATTTACTCAGTTATTGGAAAGCTAAAACAGTTTGCCAATACTATCATCAGGAAAGGGCTGGAATAAACTGGCTGTTTTTGAAACCAGTGATGCAAGTCGGTGCTGATTCATTATCAGCCACTGTGTAAGTTTG
>NW_020956007.1:282111-283165 GCF_003031625.1 Empidonax traillii | reverse complement strand
TTTCTGCTTATGATCTTTCTGTTCCTTTTCAAGGGCTAACACAAGGGGATCTTGTGGGGCTACATTTATTCCACAATCTTTTTGCCACTTTGGCTTGTTTTTTAGGGTGAAGAATAAATCACAATAAATTACCTCGTCCCATTTCTTATGTCTACGAAGGAATATCATAAGTTGTAACAAAGTATTATAATTTAAAGTACCAGAAGGTGGCCATTTTTCATTATCATCTAGCTTATACAATGGCCACCAATTTTGGGAATATTTTAGCAGGGTTCTTTTACTTAGATTTCCACCAGGGATTCCACCTAATTCTCTCCAATGCTTTAGAACACATCCTAATGGGGTTTTAGGGTCCACTTCCTTCCCCTGGGTATTTCCCATGTGAAAACCCGACAAAATACAATCACAGACCAAAAAGTGCTTTTACCGAGTAACGCCACAAGATGTCACCACAGACCGCAAAATGCTAGAACTCAGTTTCTGTAACAGCCGACAAAATATCTTGACCATAAAGCATGTAAACAACATTAGCTTAACACAAAAATTGCATACTATTCAGCACATATAAGACAGGACAATACAACAAGACAGTGTAACGCACTGGGCCCAGAAACCAGTAGGCCTTACCAGAAAACCAGAGGCCTAATTTTAAATCAGAAAACCAGAAGGAAACTATTGAGGTACCAGCTTCTCAACTTTTCCCAAGAATTAAAAGGCCTTATCTTAAACCAGGAAACCAGAAGGAAACAATTGAGTTACCAACTTCTCAATATTTCCCAAACAGATGTTCAGCTAAAATATTCGGCTGAACACAACCAGTACAGACCGAAAGAAGCGTCCTTCTTTACGGAGTGCCCTGCCTTTTAGCAGCGTCCTGCATTGGCAATATGGCACTTTTAACCAGACACCGGTGTAACCCAGAAAACCAGAAAAACAGAATAAATACCTTTTCTTTAAATTAAGAGATCCTTGTCCACCCGTGAGAAGCCAGCGGAGACGGGAGCCCACCCTTATATAGGTAAAAGCTTACCTTGGCGCCTGGGGAAGGGGTCCC
>NW_020956007.1:257520-280555 GCF_003031625.1 Empidonax traillii | reverse complement strand
AGTTAGGGGTGGAGATTGAGGCGTGGTCTCTATTTTGAGGAATATTATGGTGGTAAATCCTGTTTGCCTTCATCCTGGGGGCCGTTTTTTACTCCTCATCCTCGCCTGACCTCGGGGACCTTTCGTTCTTTCTATTGTTCTGTGTTCTGATCACTGAGGCTTCAAGAAAGCCTTGGATCTGAGCCTATTTCACCTATTGAGATGTCACCTTGGCTCCTCTGGGTGAGATTTATGGGCGCTGGGCCCCTTGCCCAGCGTTTATCGTGGTTCCTTCAAGGTCCAATGCCCTCAGCACAGGACAGAATCTTCTTGTGCGAAATGCAGCTTACAAAATATGGTTTAAGGCAGATTAAAAGTGTACAGGGGGGTGTACAGGGGGGTAGGGACCCTTATGGGCCCACAGTCCCAATTAACCCTTCCTGCTTCAGGATGCAGCCTTTTATAACCTTACACAAACATGGAAGTATTCCTTATAAGCTAAAAACTGTAACCACAGCATCTGATTGGCTGCTAGCTGTCACATGGGGACACGACAGGCTTTCAGAGTTGCAACTCATTCCTTTAATGAATTGCTTTGTACTCTGCTTGGCCCAAAACCTGCTGCTAAGGTCTGATTCTTTCCAGGTCTTCAGCCTGCATAATCCCCACATCATATGGTATGGAATATCCCTTTGCTCAGTTGGGATCACCTGTCTTGGCTGTGTCTCCTCCTAACCTCTCATGCACCTGCAGCCCCCTTGCCACTGTGGCAGTACGAAAAGCAGAAAAGGCCTTGGCTCTGTGTAAGCCCTGCTCAGCAATAACAAAGACATGTCTATATTATCAACCCTGTGTTCAGCACAAATCCAAAACACAGCCCCATACTAACTGTGAAGAAGATTAACTCTATCCCAGCCAAAACCATCACAGTGCTAATTGGAAAAAATAGATATTTTAGATTTGTATTGTGAGTTTTTCTCAACTTGAAAAGAAACATGGGTTCTGTCCACTGTGTGCAGACAGATAATCAATTGGTAAGTACACTTTTAGTTCCATCTCAGCTCCTACTTGCAATTAAACAGAAATCTGTTACAATAACCTCAATCACCACCATACAAATAAACACCAGTCGTTATTCAACACAACTGTATCCATCTTTACAAGACACCAACAAGTATATTTTTAAATTGTTGCTTAACATGTTCTTGAGGCACAGAAGCAGCTGTTTGTTGTCAGGACAATGGATCTGCCCCATGATCTTCCCAGGCACAGAGGTGAGGCTCACTGGTCTATGGTTCCCCGGATCTTCCTTTCTCCCTTTTTTAAAAATGGAAGTGATGTTTCCCTTTTCCAGTTACCATGAAATTACCCTTGCCACCACGACCTTTCAAATATGATGGAGAGTGGCTTGGCAACATCAACCAGTTTCCTCAGGAACCTGGGATAATGTTGGTGCCCAAAAAAGGCAGTAAAAAACTGTTTAAAGACAGAATTTTATGCCTTTTAAACAGCAAGGTATTTATTTATTTATTTAACAGCTGGGCAGCCTGCCAGCTAGTGCTGGGAAAACAGGCTCCGCAGTGCTTGAATAGAACAAGCAATTTATACAGTTTCTGACAATGATTACAACATAATCATATGCATATTCATATTATTGCATCATTACATTACAATATTCATAGCAGGTGGAGTCGGGGCGAAGATTGAGGCGTGGTCTCTTCCTGCCTTACTTCCTCATGGGGTCTCAAATTCTCTCCTCTTCATCGGGTGACCTTCGTGACCTTTTGTTCTTTCCATTGTTTCGTGTTCTGTTCACTGAGGCTTCAAGAAAGCCTTGGCTCTGGGCCTATTTCACCTATTCAGATGTCTACCTTGGCTCCTTTGGCTAAGATTTATTACCTCTGGGCTCTTTGTACAATGTACCTGTGGCATATGTCTACAGAATTTGTACAGAACAAAATCTCCTTAGAGCAAGGTAGAGAAAGTGGTGGAGGGGGGAGAACAGTGGGCCCCTGCAGCAAGATGCTTCGATTAACCCTTCTAAAGCCTTGTCTTCCTTCAATGTCATCATGTCCCATTGACTTGTGACTATTCAACTTCATCAAGTGGTCCCAAACCTGTTCTTCACTTACAGTGGGAGGGATTCCATTCCCCTCATACCCACCCAGAGGATCAGGGACTTGATAGAAGTGGGAAGCCTTCCAGTGAAGACAGGAAGGACATTGACCTGTTGGAGCGAGTCCAGAGGAGGGCCACCAAGTTGATTAGAAGGATGGAGCACCTCTCTTATGGGGAAAGGCTGAGAGAATTGGGATTGTTCAACCTGGAAAAGAGAAGGCTTAGAGGTGACCTAATTGCAGTCTTCCAGTACCTGAAGGGAGCCTACAGGAAAGAAGTTGCAGATGCACCATCTGCAGAAGTGTTCAAGGCCAGACTGGACGGAGCTCTGAGCAACCTCGTCTAGTGAAAGTTGTCCCTGTCCATGGCAGGGGGGTTGGAACTAGATGATCTTTAAGGTCCCTTCCAACTCAGACCATTCTGTGATTCTATGACTAATCTACTTCACCTTTCCATTGTTCGGACATAAGATTGGACTTTGGTAAGGGCATATGGTGAGATTCATTTGCAGCCCATTCCTACCTTCTGTAGGTAGGGCTCAGTCTGGCCCACTCCCTCACATCCCAGCACAGCGGTATTACCTGGATGATGCTGGGCAGAAAAGCCAGCTACTGTGGTCCCTGACCCGGTCTTCTATACCTCAGGAACAGATGGTATAAGTAGGCTGTTTCAAGAGTTGTCCTTCTAACATAACAGATATGGCAACATGAATAGGTGGAGCTCAATGAGGAGTGCACTGGGATGTCTTTTGCTCTTTTGTCTGTGTCATAGGTTAACTTGTTCTAAAAAAAACAAGGGGGAATTTTTTTCTTTCCCCTGCATCACAGTAAAAGAAAGATGTTGAATGAGGGAGGGGGAAGCTGTTTGCCTAGGGTGATTGACACACACAAAGGAACTAGTTAGCAGACCTGCATTCCAGACTGATAGCCCTGAGAAGATTGGGGGAGTAGGTGAGGAGGTGGTTTTTTTTTTTTTTTTTTTTTTGCTTCTGTCCTTGGGAAAGGGCACTCCACTTTTGCCTGGACAAGAGAGAGGATATGTGTTGGAGGGGTCCAAGGTTCACTTTGTTTTTCAACCTGGTCACCTGGCTGCTTCTGGCCCTGGTTTGCCTTTGCTTTCCTGAGCCCTGTTCTGCCCACAGACATGTTCAGACTTCATCGGAGAGGCTTGACCCACCTGCAGAGGAACCTTTCGGGGAGGAGGTCACCCTTTCTGTCCTCCGTTCCTGTGTTGACAACGGCGTGTGTCCATCGACGGAAGGGGGGAAATCCCGGTCACAGCCATCCACAGACAGTGTGAGTTTCATGGGAAGAACCTTCTTTTTCCCTTTTCTCCTTCCCCTTCTCGGTGGGAGGGGAAGATCCCCATTTTCGACTTCTCCTGCACACCAGGGCCCCATGTGGCAACCGCCAGCCCCCAACAGCACCCTCTGCTGGCTACCGCAGAGCAACTGCAGGCTCTGCTCCTCCAGTGATCCAACAGCACCCCCTCCTGATCTTGGTTAGAATTGCACCAAAAGGCACAAAGTACTGAACTGTTTCCTTTTTGAAGGGGATTTTTGGGTACAGGATTATTGTTTGGTTGTTTTTGTGTTCTTTTGTTGTTCTGCCAATACACATATATCCTTTAATTAAGGACTGTGTTTTTTTTTTTTCCTTTCTCCATATTTCCTCAATTGGAGCCTCTTAATTTCGGATTTACAATTGCTTAGAGGGAGGAGTTTGGTCTACCTCATAACTAATCCTCCTTAGCAAAACACTTCAGTCTCATTAAACTGAGACAGTCTGGTACAGCATAGATATACCCTAATTTTGCAAACATCCCTTTTAGATTTGGTGAGCAGAACTGAGCACAGTATTACAGAGGAGATAATTTATAATACCATAAAATGCAATGACATTTTATTTTCTGCCTTATTATCATTCTATTTTAGATAAATCCAAACATCTTGTCTTCTTTTGTCAAGTACAACCTTTTTTCAAGCTTAGAACTTCACTGAGATACATACAAGGATGTTTCCTCCTTATACTTCTATTTCATCAACTTTCACATTGTTTATTCAGCTTGGTTTTTTAGATTATTCTGAGATTTTCATAGTCTTTTGAAGACTTATGTCTGAATAGCTTTCATCACCACTGAAAGTTACTGTCAATATGTTCTTCATTAATAAAACTTCATATAATCAAAGTGAGGCACTCAAACTTTAGGACTCAATGGGGATTTTAGAGGACTCTGAATAAACTTACTGAAAACACTTTCTCTTCTGTATCGGGGAATGTTGATATTTTTTGGTCTGTGTTTGGCCCAGCCACCTGCAAAAGTTTTGTTCTTTGCCTGCCAAGTTCACTGATAAACAGGAGCCTTGTCCTTGGAGACAGAGTTTCTTGTATTAACTGTTTTAATTGGTGTTCTATGATTTGATCATTGTCTGAAAAGGACATTTGAAGGAGAAACTGAAGAGGAGAGGATGAAGTAAAGGCCCCAGACCCAAATAGATAAGACCCCTTGAGTGAAACAGTGCATGCGATAGGGGAATTCCGAAGTTCTTAAGCATGCGCTGAAGGGGTATGCTTACATAACGGGAGGAGAGACCGAAGGCCTCTAGTTGGGCAGTGCGGTCCACACTGGCCCAGGTAGACATCACCTGCTAATTGGATAAAAAAAAAAAAATGCAGGTGGCTTGTGCTCGGTATTCTCAAACTTCACATGAAGGATAACATTGCCTTTTGCGGGGATGCCCCCTATCCTGTGAGTCTGCCGACACTCCAAGGATGCAACCTCTGCTATGGGGAATTCTAGTTATTCTGGGGTTGGTAAGACAGCATCATGAAACACACCTGTGTGTGAGGGGGTTTGACTGAGGGCTTATGTCGCTCCTCTCCTTTCCTGTCTCTCAGGTTCCCACTTACTTGGCCACTTTCTGTAATAAATATTGGGATTATTGTTGAGCTTTCAGCAGTGTCTTGGTTTTCAATATCGGCATCCTTCCAACTCACCCTTCTCAGCATGATTAATTGAAAAACCATTTCAGAGTTACTGTTCTGGAGCTTATGGTGATGTATGATCTTGTTGAGTAGCTGTTTTCTGAATAACTCTTAGGGACAAGCAATAACATGGACAAGAATTTTTTTACTGTCTTCAGTGAGATTCATCTGGACCAAGTGTCACATCATCATCATGGCTAGGCTTCGTGAATGAAGATTTGAGAAGGGGCTCTACCCATGCTTGCTACAGGCGTGTTGATGGCTAAAAAGGCCAATGCGAGATAGACAAGTCCAGTTGCAGAAGATGCAGCAGAAAGACTCCCCAGGTGATATAGATGACACGGGATTCTTTCTACGTTGTCTTTTCTCCTCGAGAGTAGTCCTGCGTGTATTTTCAAAAACAGCAGCAGCGTTATAGATAGTGTGTCTCCAGGCCTCCCGATTGGAGGCCAGGGTAGACCAATGGTGGTGATCAATATGACCAAGGCTGAGGGATTGTTTCAGGCAGTCCTTGTATCTCCTCTTTGAGGCTCCTCTCTTGAAGCAACCAGTGACAAGTTCCCCATATAGCCTGATCTTAGGGAGGCGGTCATCCTGCATCCTGGAGACGTGCCCTGCCCAACGCAGCTGAGTTCTCAGCAACATGGCCTCAATGCTCATGATTGCTGCCTGTTCAAGGACAGACAGATAAAGTTTCCATTTTAAATCGATGGTCTGAACACTTCCAGACTCTCTTCAGTACTAGCCGTGTAGTTCAGGACTCAGCAATGCAGTATATTTCACAACAACCAGTGAAAACTGAACTGGATACTGCCCCCACCATGGGAGAAACTCTTAAAGCAATACAGCAGGTGAAAATTGGCAAGGCAGTTGGGGTTGATGGAATCCCACCAAGTGTCACATAACCTGATGAGTTCTCACTGTGTGTACAGTGTTGAGACTTAACTTGCCATTTCTTTTGGTGACTGTCTCAGTTTAAATGAGACACAGGTGTTTTGCTGAGGATGAGTTATGGAGGAAGACCCAAACTCCTCCCTCTAAGCAATTGTAAATCTGAAATCAGGAGGCTCCAATTGAGTGGAAAAAAAAATATGGAAAAAGAAAAAAATAACAGTCCTTTATTAAAAGATATATGTGTATTGGCAGAAACAAAGAAAGAAAACAAGTAAAACAACCAAACAATACTCCTATACCCACAAATAATCCCCTTCAAAACAAACCAATAAACAAACACAAGAAAAAAAGGTAAACAGTTAGGTTTGAGCCCTTTGGTGCAATTCTGACCACAGTCAACAGGAGGCACTGTTGGATCACCGGAGATGCAGAGCTTGTAGTGTCCTCTGCCAGTCACCAGGTGGTGCTGTTGGATCACTGGAAATGCAGAGCCTGCAGTGTTTTGTGCTGGTCAGCAGGGGGCACTGTGGGATCACTGGTCGTTGCCACTTGGGGTGTGTTGGAGAAATTGAAAAATGGGTTGCCCCCACACACACACACTGGGAAAGGGGAAAAAGGGAGAGAAACAAACAAAAAAAAAAGGTTCTCCCCAATGGGACTCACTCTTTCCTGCTGGCTGAATTGTGCAATATTTTTCCCTCTCCCTTTGATGTGCACAAGGGCCGCTGCTAAGAAAGAAACAAATGGGAACAGGGAAGGGGAAAAACCTCCCGAAACAGTTCCTCTCTGATGAAAATCCAAGCAGAATTCACAGTTGACAGCCAGGCTGAGAACAAAACCCATGCCAAGCTCTCCTCTGACCTTGTTACAGCTTCAGCAGCCACCTGAACTCCTCCCCCCCCCCCCCCCCCCCCCCCCCCCCCCCCCCCCCGTTTCCCAGGAGATGAGAGGGAAAAAAAGGTAAAAAGGAAACTCCTCCCCCTTTCCCTAAAAGCAGGATTCTGAGGGTCATTAACTAGATATGTGGCCTTATCAGCAGCTCCTTTTGTGTTACTTAACTGCCCATTTAAACATCTCCTCCACTCAGTGGGCAGGGGGAAGGGAAAAATTCCTGCTTAGTTTCTAAGAACCAGCAAAACCATGACAGCGACTGTACTGGATAAACTAAGGGGTTTATTTCCAGAGCTCAGTAGTGTTGTTTACAACTTTTCTCTTTGACTGCCTACTTTTTGCTATCTAATATTCAATTGTAAAATGACAAGCTCACAAATATCTAGCTATCCTTAATAGCTTCTTACTCACCCATGAGCTGAAATGACACGAAAAATGTGAAAGAGAATGTGGAAGAGCAATCTAGGGCATTACAGCTCCACTGGATCACCACTGATTTGCAAGAGAAATGACTGCTCAGATGACAGGCAGCTTTCACAATCCAGTTTATTTAGCTCCCTTTGCATGGTTGTGGTTAGTAACATGAGCAGTTGAGCAGTAATAAAATTGGCTGTTTATGCCCAAATCATATTCTTTTCAGTTAGATTGTGAATTTCATCATCTGCAAACATCCATGCCAAAATCTGTCACCTGGATGTTTGTAATTTGAGGATTCAGAGCTATGCAGACTTCTGTGTAAAGAGGCAAAACCACCTACTCATAAAAGGAAACCGCAATTAAAAATCAGAGTATTTTCATTTAACCTCTCCTGCTAAATCACTGGTAGAATTGGTTAGATATTGATGATAAATGTATCATATATTGATTACTAAATATCAGTATCTAAATGTATCATAATGCATCCCTGTAGATAAATGGCTTAACTCTCTTGCTACAACAGCAATTTATGAAATATATATATCATATAAACTTTAAGATAAACTCCCACAATTTGAAGAGATTACCTCTTTTTACACTTTATAAATAGAAGCAAAGATTGTACAATATATGTGTTGAAATGGTCTAGTCTAATTCTCAAAAGGATAAGTATAGAGCTCAAAGGGAGTTCTTTTCTGTTCTAAATTGTCATAACTCCAGGAGAGCTATGGCAATTTACTCCAAAGAAGGATCTATCCCTAGGAGCCTGCCTACTGTTATCTTTCCAGCTCTCAAGCTTTAGCAATGTGATTTCTTTTTTCTCTCCTTTTACAAGGAACCCTCACCTGAAGACACCTAACGGCTTTGGGATCCCCAAAATGGAACAGATGAAGAATCCCATGCTTTAAAAAAAAAAAAAACTTGGTGATCTGTAGCAGGTGCTTCACCTCTTTCAAATTATTTCCAAAGGGGCATGATATTAGTTTCTAATTATAAGAAGTCTTAAGACATTTATTCTGTGGTAGGAAGCTTTTTTGAGCCAGGTAAGACATTGACCTGATTCTCTTTTTGGCTAAACTCACACTTGTTAACATCTTGTGCTGGGAAGGTGGAGGGGTAAAAATGCCAAATTAAAGAAAATGCTGTCAAAATAATTTTAAAACATTTCATTAACCATTGTATATGAAATACTCTGATGGTTCAGACCTGGCTCCCTGACAAATGCCAGAACTCACAGTAACAACCCCTTCCCTCTCCCTTCTTCCCTTAGGTCAAAGGAAAAAAAAACTATAAAAATTGAAGAACCTGAAATCAAACTACTTATATGAAAATATATATTTTGCTTATATTACAGTTATATACAATTAAAATGCTATGTACACAGCAAAGGGCATTAAAACACCCCTGAAGGGAAAGGGGAAAAAGGGACAAAAGGGGACAAAAAGGGACACAGAACAGATATACACATTTAAACCCAAGAACTAGCAAAATAACTAGGAAAACAAATCTCACCATGTCCCTCAGAAAAGCAAGATCAGCAGACATGACCAACACTTTCCAATCTTCCACGTTGTAGACCAGCGGTCGCTTCAGGCCTCAGACTCTAGATAAGCGAGACCAATGCAAGGACCCACTGCTCCTGAACCTCGCCAGAAGAGAAGAGAACGAGGTCTCTAATCTCCAACTTATTTATACTCGGGTTTACGTAAAAATCGTATGGAATACTGGGTACATGACCACTTCCTTGGTTACAAGCTGGTTACCAGGAAGGTCTAGACCAAAACCATCACATTCTCCACCCCTTATTCCACACTTATATTTCACGTTCACTTATATCCTGTGCATATATACATATATATATATATATAGTCCTTGTTTGTCCTTTGAAGCAATTGTCTTGTTGTAGAGGATCAGCATCAGCATCAGGATTAGCTCAGTTCGGATCCTTGGCCCTTTGGTTACAATCACAGTTCTGTTTTTAGGGCTGGTTCTCTGGTCTGGGTTGTCTTATCTTTGGATACTGGCTTCAACTTGTTCAGGTCTTTCTCATCTGGTGACTGGTTTTCCGTAAAACACAACTCAGAGCACATAATTAGTCTTTTCCCAAGGTTAAGGTTTTTTGAGGCACACATTGGATCTCTCCATCCTTTCTCATTACCCACCAGGTATTTCCAGGTCCTTGAGCGAAAACAATCCCATGAATGGGTTTGTCTTGACCTGATGGAGGAGTAATCCAAACAACCTTCCCTAACATACCTCTCAGAGGGGTCACTGCAGCTTTGTCTCCATCTACAGCGTGGAGGGATTCTGCTTGGGCAGGACCAACTCAATTGACAGAGCCTCTAGTGCTAACTAGTCAGGTGGCCTTGACTAAGTGCTTATCCCAATTCTTGAAAGTTCCCTCACCTAGTGCCTTTAGAGTTGTTTTTAACAGTTCATTACACCTTTCAACTTTCCCAGTAGTGGGTGCATGAGATGGAATGTGATATACCCATTCAATACCATGCTCTCGTGCCCAAGTGGCCACTACATTATTCTTGAAATGAGTCCCATTGTCTGACTCAATTCGTTCTGGAGTGCCATGTCTCCACAGGACCTACTTCTCGAGACCCAAAATGGTATTCCAGGTCGTTACATGTGGTACCAAATATGTCTCTAACCATCCAGTGGCCGCTTCCGCCATGATAAGCACATAGTGTTTACCTTGGCGGGTCTGTGGCAATGTGATGTAGTCAACCTGCCATGCCTCCCTGTATTTATACTTGTCCCAACGTCCACCATACCATAGGGGCTTCAATCTTTTTTCCTGTTTAATGGCAGCACAGGTTTCACAGTCATGAATAACCTGGGAAATAGTGTCCATGGTTACATCCACCCCTCTGTCTCGTGCCCATCTACAGATGGCATCTCGGTCCTGATGGCCTGAAGCATCATGGGCCCATCGAGCTAGGAACAATTCTCCCTTTTGTTGCCAGTCTAGGTCTACTTGTGACACCTCGACTTGTGCAACTTAGTCTGCCTGTCTGTTATTATCATGTTCTTCATTAACTCGACCCTTGGGCACATGGGCATCTACATGGCAGACTCTCACATTCAGTTTCTTCACTCTGACAGCGATGTCTTGCCACAAATCAGCAGCCCAGATGGGTTTTCCTCTACGTCTCCAATTCATTTTCTTCCACTGGTCTAGCCATCCCACAGGGCATTGACTATCATCCATGAATCGGTGTATAGGTAGAGCCTTGGCCATCCTTCTCATTCTGTGATGTCTAAGACCAACTAGATGGTTTTGAGTTCTGCAAACTGACTTGATTCGCCTTTACCTTCAGTGGTTTCCACCACCCTTTGGGTGGGATTCCACACAGCGGCTTTCCAGTTCCTGTTCCTCCCTACAATGCGGCAAGAACCGTCAGTGAAAAGGGCATAGCGTGTCTCTTCATCTGGCAGCTGATTATATGGTGGAGCTTCTTCAGCTCGGCTCACTGACTCTTATTCTCCTTCATCTGCCAGACTGAAGTTCCCACCTTCAGGTTAATTTGTTATAATTTCCAAAATTCCAGAGCTATTTGAGTTCCCAATTCGGACACGTTGCATAATCAAAGCCATCCAATTGCTCGGTGGCATGATGCGTAGAGGGCACCTTGCCCTTGAACATCCAGCTCTGCACTGGTAATCAGGGTGCCAGGAAGAGCTGTGCTTCAGTACCAATCATCTCTGAGGCTGCTTGTATACCTTCATATGCTGCTAAGATTTCCTTCTCCATAGGGGTGTAATTGGCCTCAGAACCTCTGTAGCTTCAGCTCCAGAAACCAAGTGGTCGCCCTTGCATCTCACCAGGCACCTTTTGCCAGAGGCTCCAGAAGGGACCTTTATCCCCAGCCGCAGAGTAAAGTACATTCTTTACATCTGGTCCCGTCCTGACTGGTCCAAGAGCCGCGGCATGTGCAATCTCTTGCTTGATTTGCCTGAAAGCCTGCTGTTGTTCAGGACCCCATTGGAAATCGTTCTTTTTACTGGTCACAAAGTAAAGAGGGCTTACAATTTGGCTGTACTTGGGGATGTGCATCCTCCAGAAGCCTATGGCTCCCAGAAAAGCTTTGGTCTCTTTCTTGTTTGTCGGTGGAGCCATTGCTACGATCTTATGGTTGGAATCTGGCGTCATCCATCTTGCCATTTCACCCTGTCGTGGTTTAACTAGCTCTTGTAAAGCAGGTAAAGAATTTTCTCCCTTCCCCCTGGCTATCAGGTAAGCACAAAACAAAAGACATAGCTCCTTGGTTAATGGCCGAGAGATTAGTCTCCTAGGAAATGGGGCAGATGAAGGAGCTAATATTTATCTCTTTCTTCCATCTCCTGGGCAAGGGGGATAGAAGTTGAGGGGCTGGTGTGGTTGAGGAAGGGGGGAGGGGAGGTTGTGTGCTGCTCTGGGCCAGCAGCCGCTTGCCAGTTGGAAGCCTGCCTGAGTCCTTCATCAGATAGGAGCTGCTGTGCTTTGTTTTTCCCTCCCCTGGAGGTTTTTCTTTTTTTTCTTTGCTTTTCCCTTTTACCGTTCCCTGAGTGAAGAGTTCCCAAGGGGGAGAGACAGAGAGGACTAGGCAGAGAGAAGACTGACTAGCCGGAGTAAGTAGGAGCCGCCTGGTCCCTTTCCCCCTCTCCCTCTCTCCTTTCCCAGTGTGTGGGAAGGGAAGGGGGACCGAGGTTTTTTTTGGTTTTTTTCGACATATCCCAGAGGGTGGGGGTTTTTTTCCCTCTTCCCCCCCCCCCTCCCCAAGTGGCAGCAACCAGGGGTCCCACAGCACCACATGGTGGCAGGCACAGGACACTACAAGTTCTGCATCTCCAGTGACCCAACAGCGCCACCTTGTGACTGCTATAGGACATTACAAGCTCTGCTTCTCCAGTGACCCAACGGTGCCCCCTGCTGACTGTGGTTGGAATTGCACCAAAGGGAGCAAAATTGAACTGTTAACTTTTCCTTTTGCCGGTTTATCAGTTTGTTTTTTGAAGGGGATTATTTGTGGGTATAGGAGTATTGCTTGGTTGTTTTACTTGGGTTTTTTTTTTTGTTTCTGTTAATATACAAATATCTTTTAATAAAGGGCTGTTATTTTTCCTTAATTTGTTTTCCTTCAATCGGAGCCTTTTAATTTTTGGATTTAAACTTGCTTAGAGGGAGGAGTTTGGGTCCTTTTCTCATAACTCATCCTCATCAAAAGACCCTTGTCTCATTTAAACTGGGACACACCCCCAGGAACTGGATCTCTCTGGCATATCCCTTGACCTTACTCTTTTTGATGGTAAAACCAGCTTCAAGGAGAATCTGGATGATCTTTTGTCTTTTTTGAAAACTTCTTCTGCTGTGTCCCCCCATACAATGATGTCATTGATATACTGGATGTGTTCTGGAGCCTTACTCTTCTCTAGTGCGTCCCGAATTAGTCTGTGGCAAAAGGTTGGACTGTGCTTCCACCCTTGGGGCAGTTGGTTCCAGGTGTACTGCATACCTCTCCAAGTGAAAGCAAACTGTGACCAGCACTCAATGACGGTGTGACTTCATTTAAGCCACGATAGCCCACAGTCAGTCTCCATTCTTCATTGGATTTAAGTACAGGCCAGATGGGGCTATTGAAGTGTGAGTGTGTTCTACTGACCACCCCTTGACTCTCTAACTTCCTAATCATCTTATGGATGGGGATCACAGCATCTTGGTTCGTCCTATACTGTCTCCTGTTTACAGTTGCAGTGGCTATTGACACTTGCTGATCTTTGACTTGGAGTAGTCCCACAACGGAAGGGTCTTCTGAGAGGTCAGAAATGGCAGACAATTCCTTGGGAAAGGGGAAAAAGGGACAAAAAGGGACATAGAACAGATATACACAATCAAACCTAAGAACTAGCAAAATAACTAGCAAAACAAATCTCACCACATCCCTCAGAAAAGCAAGAATCATAGAATCATAGAATTAACCGGGTTGGAAGAGACCTCCAAGATCATCAAGTCCAACCCTTGATCCAACCCCACTGTGATTACTAGATCATGACACTCAGTGCCACATCCAGCCTCATCTTAAAAACCTCCAGGGATGGTGAATCCACTACCTCTCTGGGCAGGCCATTCCAATGACTGATCACTCTCTCTGTAAAGAACTTCTTTCTTATATCCAACCTAAACCTCCCCTGGCAGAGCTTAAGACCCTGCCCTCTTGTCCTACTGCTGATTGCCTGGGAGAAGAGACCGACCCCCACCTGGCTACAACCTCCTCTCAGGTAGTTGTAGAGAGTGATGAGGTCACCCCTGAGCCTCCTCTTCTCCAGACTAAACAGCCCCAGCTCCCTCAGCCTCTCCTCATAGGACTTGTGCTCAAGTCCCTTCACCAGCCTGTTTGCTCTTCTCTGGACCTGCTCCAGCACCTCAGTGTCTTTCCTGAACTTAAGGGCCCAGAACTGAACTCAATACTCAAGGTGTAGCCTCACCAGTGCTGAGTACAGGGGAACGATCACTTCCCTGCTCCTGCTGGCCACACTGTTCTTGGTGCAGGCCAGGATGCCATTGGCCTTCTTGGCCACCTGGGCACACTGCTGGCTCATGTTCAGCTTCCTGTCAATCAGCACCCCCAGATCCCTTTCCGATTTGGTGCTCTCCAACCACTCTGTGCCCAGCTTGTAGCGCTGCAGGGGGTTGTTGTGGCCAAAGTGCAGGACCCGGCACTTGGCCTTGTTGAACTTCATCCCGTTGGAATCAGTCCAACTCTCCAACCTCTCCAGGTCAAGGCAGTGTAGAGACAGGAACTAGCTGACAAATAATTTTCTATGATTTCTTAATGTACCTTTCTTCTTGTTATGATCCTATTATTAAAAGATGCCTGTACTAGAATTAAAGTGCAAACGAGACTATATGCCAATGTCAATAGTACAGTTTTATTTAACAGTAAATGAGGTAGAGAAAGAGAGAAATAAAGAGAGACTGAGAGACAGAGAAGAAGGGGGAGGGAGAGAGTGAGACAGAGATTAAGTAAAATAGATAAATATATCACCACCACATGGATCTCAACAGCGTTCCCCCCAGATTCTTCTTCCGGTCTTCTCGGTGGTGAGGTGATGCCAAAACTGCACAGAATAACTGCTCAGAGATGAATTTTGTCTTTAAGCAGCAAAGGTATTTATTTTGTGCAACGTTGGGGAACTAGCTGGTTCGCACCAGACAAAGTAGCTCAGAAGTTTTCAGTGAAAAGTCAGGTAATTTATACAATTTTCACAAGAGATTACAACATCTTTACATACATATTCATTCGATTTCAACATCTAATCATCATATTCATATCATATCATATATTTAGGTAGAGCTTAAGGTGGAGTCTTCTGGAATCGTCTTTTGGGGGGGGGTTTAGGTGGTCGTTCCTGTTCTTCAGCCTCACCTTGGGGGTCTCTCACTCTTCTTTCTCATGTGAATTTTTCAATTTAGTTTGTTCACCGACTTAGTTTTCTGGGGCTTGCAAAAACCCCCTGACTCATGACCTTCTTATTTCCTTCACATGTTCACCTTATCTTTATTTATGACTGCTAAACTACTCAAAGTAAATCCCTTCTATCTCCTACTTCAGTAGTCAACAGAACAGAACAAGCTGTCCCTATTTCAACATAACCAGAACATCTCTAGCAGAGCATGGTACCAACTCCTCTTAGTTAATCTTTAAAAACCTTGCTCTGTTTCAGAGGGTCCCAAAGTCATGCTTCTGGGGTACCACTTTTATACAGTTCAAGTCACGGATATTCACAGGGCCTCTCAGCTGTTCTCACAACTTGGGATGGCATGGGTGTAACCAGTTGTTTTCTTTCCCACAGATTGCACAGTGGAATTTTGTTGGTGTACTAATTTCAAATCTTCACCTTTGTTTAGGTCTGTAATTAACGCTTGCCTTTCTCACAGTTTTCTATGGTGGGATTATTTATTTGGGTAGGTTACCCACATTTGCCTTACCATGCCTGGTTCCTTTTGTTGCCAGTCTGTGCTTATCACAAGTTCCTGTCATGGTAACTTATGTTATGGGAATTCCCTTCTTTGACAGTGTTTTGAGACAATTCATTGCATTCTTTAGGTCCTGTCACCTCTTCCTTATATTTGTTTCAAATGTCATCTCCTCTTGTTTTCTGTCAAACTGTTGAAAGCATGAAAATAATAAATAATGCATACTTTGTATTCCAGCAACTTTATACAAGCACTCTTATCATATAAGCTCTCCAGTAAGACAAGGGAGATAAAACTTGAGTTGTATCTCTTTTATCTCAAAATGAGTGAGAAAACATTTCCATTTGTGTCACATCCCACAGCTTGTGCCTGGGAGTTGAGGGAGGGAAAATCTTCCCACGGTACATACAGCACAGGAATACTGACAGTAACCTAGGCTCTTGAAGCAGAGATCCCCCCCAACAGCCCACAGAGAATACCCCAGGAGGTACAGGTCCATCTGTTTCCCTAAACCAGCTCATCTTAAATCCCAGCATCACTATGGTGATTGTGGTGGTACGGATTTGGCTCCCTGCCAAATGCCCAACCCCCCAGTAGTAGCCCTTCTCTTCCCCCTTCCTACTTCCCCCAGGGCAAAGGAAAAAAACTATGCAAATTGAAGAACCCAAAAATCAAGACAGTTATATAAAAAAAATATATATATTTTATGTATATTACAGTTAAGATGCTATGTACACAGCAAACAGGAATCCAAACACCCCCCAAAGGGATAGGGAAAGGGGAAAAGGAACAAAAGGGAACAAAAAAAGGACACCGAGCAGATATACGCAATCAAACCCGAGAATTAGTAAAATAAGTAGTAAAACAAATCTCACCACGTCCCTTAGAAAAAAAACAGGATTGACACACACACGGCCAGCACTCCCCAAGCCTCCACGTGGCAGGTCAGTGGATGCTGCAGGCCTCAGCCTTAGATAAGCGAGACCAACGCAGGGACCCACTGTTCCTGAACTTCGCCGGAAGAGAAGAGAATGAAGGCCTCTCCTCCCTTCTTATTTATACCTCGATTTACGTAAAAATCATATGGAATACTGGGAACACTGCCCCTTCCTTGGTTACCAACTGGTAACCAGGGAAGGCCTAGATTAAAACCACCACAGTGATGTGGACTAACCCCCACCTGAGCACAGGGGCAGGTCAAGGGTACAGAGACTTGCCAGCAAGAAACTCTGGGGAAGGTTGTTAACACATAAACAGTTCTTCTTAGGAGAAGACAATCTTGGTTTTGTTGTGCTGGAGGCTGATGGACAGTGAGAGGGACTTGCACTTAAGGCTTTGCTGTGCCCTATGTTTGAGTGCAGGACAGAGTTAGTCCTCTCTTCCTTCAGATATTCCAGATTTTCAAGAATTTGGCTAGACATCCCTGGGTTCTCCTGTTTCCACTTTCAGAGTGTTGCAACATGAAATTAAAATGAGAATTAGTGAAAGGTGCCAAAAATCCAGCATCGTTTTGCCCCTAGTGGATCCTTTGGTCAGTTAGGACAGCTTTAACACAAAGAGAAAGTAAATAGGGCCTTCATGTGGCCCATGGGCTCCCCTTGCAGAAGGAATAGGGATTGCTGGAGGGCAAAGTGGACTATTCAAGGACTTCATAATGAATTAGAACAAATTAACAAATGCAGTAGTCAACTGCTGTTTCTGATGAAATGGTTTAGGGTAAATAAACACTCATGCATTTATACATAAAATCAGAACTTTTATGGAGGAGATCATGTCAAGCAAACAGTAGTATTCAGCTATATGTTCATGTAGTAAACTTGAGCACATTTCTTGGCTCTCAGACAAGGCAGTTCCCCTAAGTGCACCTGTTTGGTTTTGTTTGGTTTTTTTTTCCTTTATTTCCATATGGTCACAGAACTAATAAATGGCTCATTAACAACATTTTTGTAAAACAAGTTGCACAGCACAAAACCGTATTTACTGAAATTATGTTACATTATTGCTTCCATTCCATTAAATGTTTAATTTAGGCCTTTTATAACCCTTAGAAGTATAAAGGTTATTCTTCCAGACTCAAACAAAGGCAGTAGGAGGCAACTTTTGAAAAGCAAAACACTTATGCACACAAATCTCATTATTCATATACTCAATAAGAAAATTTAACTCCCTGCCTCCACCCCACACACACATTTTCTCAGCAAGACAGAGCAAGATTTAGAAAATAAAAAGATAAAAAATTTTGGTCTGTCAGTGAAGAGGATTTTTTTTCATCAAGCTATTCTGCATTATGATTTGATGTACTTAATTCCCTGTACATTTTAAGCAAAGCATTTGCAGAGCATAGGATTAATACATACAAGCTGCATCATGTATATGCCTTTCTCAACTTAATGGTACAAGATTTGGTCTATGTTCTTTCTTTTTGTAACAGCAGAGTGTTCTATTTTACTTGCCAGATAGAGAAGTAATATGTCAAGGGTTCTGAAAATCAGGGAATCAAACTCAAGCATTCAAAGGTCCCAGCTGTTACTTGGGAAGAGTTACACAGAAATGAAAAAGCTCCAAATATTATTGATTATTGCTGGCAAATGTTACCTGTGATATGCTGGTAATAAAGCTAAGGGTAATCATAAACTCAGAGAACAGGTCACTTACATCGCATTATGTTTATGACTAATGCACAGAAATCTTCATTGATCTGAGTCAATAAACAGGACAACAAGGTGCAGCATTTCTTATGATTCTGGAAAGAACAGATTTAAGAGATTGCGACTGTATTCCACAGGGCCATATCTTACAGATCCTTTTTAGTCTTCACATCATCATCATCATGGTTAGGCTTTGCAAACAAAGATTTGGGAAGGACTCTACCCACACTTGCTACCAGAGCGCTGATGGCTAAAAAGTTCAATGCAAGATAGACAAGTCCAGTTGCAAAAGGCACAGTGGAAAGACTCCCTAGGTGTTATCGACAGGACGCGATTCTTTCTGCATTGTCTTTTCTCCTCGAGAGTGATCCTGCGTGTGTTCTTAAAAGAAGCAGCAGCATTATAGATGGTGTGTCTCCAGGCCTCCCAATTGGAGGCCAGAGTAGACCAATGGTGATGATCAATATGGCCAAGGTTGAGAGATTGTTTCAGGGAGTCCTTGTATCTCCTCTTCGGGGCTCCTCTCTTGTGGTAGCCAGTAGCAAGTTCACCATAGAGCACAATCTTAGAGAGGCAGTAGCCCTTCACCCTGGAGATGTGCCCTGCACAACACAGCTGTGTTCTCAGCAACATGGCCTCAATACTTGTGACTGCTGCCTGCTCAAGGACAGACGTGTCGGTCACATAATCCGTCCAGTGGATGTTTAGGATTGTATGGAGGCAGCGCTGATGGAAGTGTTCAAAGAGTCGCAAGTGGTGGAGGTAAATGCCCCATGATTCAGACCCATATAAAAGAGTAGACAGTACAATGGCTCTGTAAAGGTTGATCTTTGTACTTTTCTTCAGGTGTTTGTTACTCTTTTATGGAGTTTACCGAAAGCTCTGTATGCCTTTGATAACCTGTTGTCTATTACTTCATCAATCTTACCGTCCGAGGAGATGATGCTTCCCAGGTAATTAAGTTGCTGGACTGATTTGAGCTCTGATTTGCCAATGGTGATATGGGGATGATGGAAGACTTCCTGAGGTGCAGTCTGATAGAAAACTTCTGTCTTCTTCAAGTTGACTTCTAGCCCAAAAAGCTCAGCAGCCTCTGCAAAGCAGGATGTTAAATGCTGCAGAGCTACTTCTGTGTGGGCGTCATCATCAGTGTAAAGCAGCTCACGGACAAGATGATTTAAGGTCTTAGTATGGGCCTTCAGTCACCTTAGGTTGACTAGGCTCCCATCAGTACAATATCAGATGTAGATACCATTTTCTTCATTGAGGTCTGCCATGGTCCTTTGGAGCATCATGCTGAAAAAGATTGTGAATAAAGTTGGTGCAAGAATGCAGCCTTGTTTCACACCATTGGTTATTGGAAAGGGCTCAGAAAGTGCATTGACATATCTGACTTGGCCGCGCTGGTCCTCATGAAGCGAGATGATCATTTTAAGGAACTTGGGGGACATCCTAAACATTCCAAAATTTGCCACAGACCTTTTCTGCTCTCAGTATCGAAAGCTTTGGTGAGATCAACAAAGGTTCTATAGAGTCCTTTGTTCTGTTCTCTACACTTCTGTTGCAGTTGTCTGAGAACAAATATCATGTCTGTGGTACTCTTATTCGCTCTGAAACCACATTGGCTTTCAGGTAGAAGTTCTTCTGCTAAAGGGGGTACTAATCTGTTCAAAAGAATTCTTGTAAGGATTTTCCCAGCAATGGAGAGCAGATTATTACCTCGGTAATTTGAACAATCTGATTTATCTCCTTTCTTCTTGTACAAGGTGATGATGACTGCATCAAGAAGGTCTGATGGTAGTTCACCTCATTCCCAACAATGCACCATGAACTCGTGAAACTTAGCATGGAGTGCTTGGCCACCATGATTCCAGACTTCAGGTACGATTCCATCAACCCCAGCTGCCTTGCAAATTTTCACCTGTTGTATGGTCTTAAGAGTTTCTCCCATAGTGGGGGCAATATCCAATTTAGTTTTCATAGTTTGTATGAAATATACTGAATTGCTGAGTCTTGAACTACACAGTTGGTACTGAAGAGAGGCTGAAAGAGTTCAGACCATCGATTCAAAATGGAAACTTTACCTGTGAGAAGCATTTGACCATCTGCACTGAGTAGAGGGCTTTGAACCTTGTGTGTAGGACCATAAACTGTTTTCAGAGCCTCATAGAATCCCCTATAGTCACTTGTATGTGTGCATAACTGAATCTTTTCTGCTAGATTGGTCCATCATTTTTTCTGGATGTCACGAAGTTTCTGTTGGAGTTTGCTACATGCGAGTCGAAAGGCTACTTTTCTTACATGACAAGATGACTGAGCAAGGTGTGCTTGGTGAGTAGTTCTCTTCTTTCTCAACAATTCCTGGATCTCTTGATTGTTTTCATGGAACCAGTCCTTGTTTTTCTTGAAGGAGAACCTTAAGGATATCTAAATGGCTGTGAGGAAAAAAAGACTCCAAACCAAATTAGGTAGGAGATAAGATAAGGATACAAAGGTTTAATGAGCCCCCAGGCTTTCTGGAATAACCCCCAGCGCGCACGCTCCCGAAATCGAGATGTTCACAGTTTTATAATGATTTTCGTCCAATCCCCGTCCTGCCACTACCCAGGTTCTGCCCCCTCCACGCCTCTTGGAAATTGGGTCTGGGGGTGTTTTGAGACCCCCTCTTCTTCATCTTCATCTTCCTCAGGGCACGTAATGTCCTTGGAGGCCTTCCAGAAATCTAGGCCTGAAGGTTGTTGGGTCTATGTCTATATCTTCTTGCCCAGGGTTAGGATGTTCTTGCCTTGAAAAAGAGACTAAATATGCTAAAGAATTTAGGGAATTGATATGGGAATGAGTAACAAGGGTTTGAGCTGGTGTGTTAAGAGTAAAGGGTAATATTGCTGCTACTCTAAAATCTACTTTTACTACATAACTACTTCTAAGATCTACAAAAATTAAAAAAAAATCAAAACATCAAAACTCCAAGGTATCAGTCCCCCCTTTACAGACTGGACAAAACTCAAAAATCTTGTCCAATCTCTACCACTTGCTTCTAATCATTTTCCAAAAAGATGAGCAACATCTACAACATTGGTTCATGCAATAAGCTATTACACAAACACTAACTATGTACACTACCAATAGAAACAGTTGTTTAATCCAGGTCCAGTTCGGTAACCATGAAGTAAGTTTGTGGAGAGTGTCTCCCAAACCCAGTGAGACATTGTCCAGAGATACCTGATGTAAGATTTTAGTTTGATTCCGAATTGCAGCCAAATCGTTATTAATTCTTCCACTTTGGTCTATGTAAGAAGAGCAACTGGTGTTGATAACTTTACACACGCCTCCCTGAGAGGCTAACAAGATGTTAAGAGCCAGTCTGTTTTGTAGAACTACACGAGACAGACTATGGACTTCCACTTGTAGAGCTGAAATTGCATCTGAAGCCTGATCTTGAATGTTTTTGATTACAGCTGAGATGTTAACTATTGCTTTTTCCAATTCACTCACCCCTAGAGATGGGATCATGGCTCTGACTATACTGTGAAAGACTGTGGGACGGTCAATAAGGGGATTGTTTGTCCTCTTCATTCTTTTCAGATAAGTCCTTTCCCATTCTTCTTGTTCATGAATTTGGTCAAAGATTGTTATGTTAGGAATTACAGCCCCTAGAGCACAGGCCCGATCTTTATCAAGGGGCAAGACTTTCCAAGCCTCCTTTTCACAAATCTAGTACCACCCTGAACCATGGGGGGGAATTAGTCTCAAGGAGACTTGTGCCAATCTTGTTACAACTTCCGGACCTATTTCTTCTGTAGATTTGTTTTTATCACAGTAAGGAGGGAGAATGATTGTTCCTGTAGCATTAACAACCATGCAGGGGACAGTATAATTGTCCTGGTCAGACATTACATGACTCAGGGTTACCGGATAGTAGGCCTCAGTAACTGGCTTCCAGGTCCCTGGGAGTTCTGACATAGACTTACCAAAGTTTGTTTCGTTTAGTAAAATGCCAATAAGGGGCCAACTGCCATCTTTACCATCGATTGCTGGTATTTGGGTACGAATCCAGCAGTCATCTTTGCGGAGAATTTTGGACACATTTTGGACTATAGCCACATGCAATTTTGGGTCCCAAACTCGATTCATAGTTACCAACTGTACAGTTAATAGGCACAGTAAAAGCAGTCTATGCCACATCGTCTTCCTCTGAGTCGGGTTCTGCTTTGCTGATAGTCCCAATAACTGAAGCTTTCTTCACTCTGGAGTAATGAAACCACGGTCCTTTGCCAGCAACTTTAACAGCAGTGAGGGAAGTCAGCAGGACTTGGAAAGGTCCTCTCCACTTGGCTCGCAGCGGGTCACTGTCCCACCATTTGATGTAGACCCAGTCTCCTGGTTGGAATGGATGAGCAGGGGTGTCCAATCCTATGGACCTGGAAAGCTCGATGAATTTCTGGAGTTTCTGCAAAGTAGAACCTAAAGCAATCAAATACTTTTGTAAATCAATCTTTCCTCTCATGTGAATGTCCCCTGGAATATGGGGAGCCTGGTATGGTCTTCCATACAATATTTCATAAGGACTTAGGTTATCCCTCTGCCTTGGCTGAATACAAATCCTTAGTAGAGCTAGGGGCAAAGCCTGAACCCACGACATGGATGTTTCCTGACAAATTTTACCAATTTGCATTTTAAGAGTGCCATTCATGCGTTCGACTTTGCCACTTGCTTGAGGTCTATAGGGAGTGTGGAGGTCCCAAACAATTCCCAGGACACGACACACCTCCTTCACTATCACTGCAATGAAATGTGTCCCTCTGTCTGACGATATTCCCAGAGGAACCCCAAATCTTGGAATTATGTGATTAAGCAAAGCTTTTACCACTTCTCTTGCTGTGTTAGTGTGACACGGGTAAGCTTCAGGCCATCCACTAAAAGTGTCAACCAGCACTGGTATGTACTTGTACCCCTCCCTCGGTGGTAACTCAGCAAAATCTATTTGCCAATAATCTCCGGGAAGGTTCCCAGCCTTTGTCACTCCTAGCACCACCCTTTTGGTCGTATCTGGGTTGTTCTGCTGGCAGATTTCACACTTACTCACTATGGATTGTACGACTTCAGTCCTACCTATCCCTATTACTACCTTCTTTAGG
>NW_020956007.1:253713-257029 GCF_003031625.1 Empidonax traillii | reverse complement strand
GTGGGGGTGTGACCACAACCTGTCCTGTTGGTGTAACAGCCCACCCACTTTCTTTGATTTCAGCTTTAAGGGATTTAATTAATTGGCGGTCCTTCTCATCATATTTTGGGGTGTACCCTGTCAAATTGATTTCTTTCTGTGGAACTACTGCTAGAATGCCTTTTTCTGCAGCCCTTTTTGCAGCCTGGTCAGCAAAATGATTTCCCAATTCGGGAATTGTTTTCCCCCTCTGATGAGCTCTGCAGTGCATGATAGATACCTTTTCTGGTTTCCAGATACTTTGAAGGAGTGCATGGATTTGGTCGGCATGTCTAATCCCACTGCCTTGGGCAGTTAGTAGCCCTCTCTCTTTCCAGATGGCTCCATGGGCATGTAACACACTGAATGCATACTTAGAATCTGTCCAGATATTTACTTTCTTACCTTCGCTCAGTTCTAGAGTTCTTGTCAGTGCAATCAGTTTGCCTTTTGGGATGACACATCAACAGGCAAGGCCTTTGCCTCAATTACCTTATCCCTGGTTGTCACTGCATACCCTGTCATCCGTTTTCCATCCCACATGAAGCTGCTTCCGTCCGTGTACAGTTCCCAGTCTGGGTTTTCCAGAGACTCATCTACTGGGGTCTTGGCAGTTTTAAAGGATTGTGCTGGGTTCTGAGAAGGCCAGGACCTGACCGTTAGTCAAACAAGAACAAGTTTGCAGCTGCAGGAATGCAGAGGTCAGCAGAAAGCAATGTGTGAGAAACGGTGATAACAGAAACTTTTCCCAGGAATGTGTGCTTTAAGACTACCAATCATTGGACTGTCTGAGGCGCGTGGACAGTGTGTGCTGACCAATCATAATAGCATGCTGTGCTCGTGGTCGCATGTCTAGGACTCAGAGGATTATATATTGTGTAGCCTTCTGATAATAAAACGGATTTGAATCTGCATCTCATAGATGTGTCATTCTTTCCTGCTCTCTTGAATGCCCGCGGCACTTATCCTTCAGGTCTGGTCTGCTGGAATAAGTCTCCTCAATGGTCTGCAAACAGTCATGCTCAGGCATACCGTCAATCAATGTTGCGGACAGAAACATGGCAGGATTTACAACAGATGTTGTTTTCAGGGTAACATCATCCCGTTCCAACAACACAGCTTGGTACTTAAGCATTCTGCTAGGGGAGAGCCAGTGGCCCCCCTTTTGCTCAAGCACAGCTTGGACTGCATGGGGTACATACATGACAATGCGCTGTCCCAGGGTGAGTTTTCAGGCCTCTTGGATCAAGATAATAGTCGCTGCCACAGCCCTCAAACATACATCATTAGTCTTATCATGCTGGTAACTAGATCTATAATTTTCATGGTGGACGTTGTGTTTGCGATGATTCTGGTAGTCATTATCCTGCTCCTTCCCCCCGCCTTTTTGATCTCTGTTTCCATAGACTGTCCAAGTTATATTCATTAATTCACCAATACTCTTATCCTCACCCGCTTTCTGTAGCTTTTTCCTTATATCGTCTGCAGATTGGCCTATAAATAAATAGACCAAGTGGCTTTTCCCTGACTGTGATTCTATATCTATATCTGTGTACTTTCGTACGGTCTCTGTTAGTCTGTTTAGAAAATCCGTAGGGGATTCATTTTTATCTTGTTTCACTGTAAACATTTTTGACCAATTTACCGCTTTTGGAATTCCATATTTAAGACCATAAATCACCCAATCCTGATAACGTTTCAATGCTTCTCTTTTTTCTGGTAAATTGGGATCCCATTTGGGATCCTCTGAGGGAAACACATCTTGCAGTTGTCCTTGCATCTGCCCAGATGTTATGAGCCTCTCTATTTCATCCTGGGCAGCTTTCTTAACCATGTCTATTTCACTAGAATCTAATAATGTGTCTAGCATTATTTCCAAATCTTCCCAATCAGGATTTTGTGTCCTTATTGCTCTTTTCATAAACCTAGTTACCTTGTCTGGGTTTTCCCTATATGTTCCAACTGAAGCTTTCCACTGGTGCTGATAACGCCAAGGTCGCGGGTTCGATCCCCTTACGGTCTGACAGAGCTTCTTGTACTCTTCTTCCCCCTGTCTTTGGTCTTACTATAAGTGGTTTCTCTTCCCCCCTCCCCAATCTATCGTTTGATTCATCCTCAGAAGCTTCTGTGCCTGAATCAGAAAAATCACTATCCCGAGTCTTAACGGTTGTGCTCGAGGGGTCAAAAGGGGGAAGACCCCATCTTTGTCTCCTGTCCATAGGAGGAACTGAACTGCTCCTCCTCCCTCTACTCTTCCCCCGTTGCTGTAATTCTAAACCCTGCCCCCCCCTTTCCTCCGTAGGGTAGGGCGATGCCGAAGGGATGGGGGCGGGTTCGTCCCCGCCCCTCATAGCAGAGCTGGAGGAGCCCGTGTCAACCGGGATGTGGACTCTGGCTGTAGACACCGCCCCCGCTCCTCCTCCCGCAGTGCTGAGATTCGAACCTCCCACCCCCGTTGCCACGGTAACCACAGCTGCTCCTGGCACTCCTGGAACAGCCCAGGAGGGAGCCAATGCAGCTCCCCCGCCGCTATTGGCAGAGCCCGCGGCTCCCGCCAGGGCCGGCGCTGCCGCTCCGTCCGGCGCCAGAGCCCCCGTTGCAGCCGGGGTAGGGGCCACTCCCGCCCCTGCCGCTCCCGCTGCAACCGGAACAGCCGGAGCGGGTCCCGGAGCACTAATAGCAGTTCCTAGGACCCCCGCTCCTCCTGGAGCGGTCCCAGCTTGTCCTGCCGTTGCCCCCGAGGCCCCCGAAGCAACTTGACCCGGCACCGGAGGTCCAGCTGGCCCCGCCAAGCTGGCAGGACCCGTCCCGGGGACTACCCCCGCCCCTGATGGACCTACGCCCGCCGCGTCCGCAGCCTGCGCCAAAGGGGGGGGGGCTTCCTATTCTCATATTTGGAGGAATTAAAAGGTCCAGATCTTCATCTCTAGGGCTTTCAAGATTGTTTTCCTCCTCAGGATCATGCTTAGCACGATTTTTCTTTTTTTTTTCTCCTCTAATATAATTTCTGTATGTTCTACTTTTATTTTAACTTTGTCCTCTTTATATGCCTTTCTCAACTTCGGACGGGTTAAGAAAAGGTAGAATAATTCTGCATAATGCAACTGCAACCACATTTCTTCCTTATGAAGGATTGTCATAAGATGAAACACTGTATTTGCTTCAAAAGAGCCAAATTTCGGCCAGGCTATTCCTCTAATTTTCCCAGTATAGGGCCAGACATCCATAGAGAGTCTAACTACCTCCTGCCTTTTTAAAGGTGTTTCAGGGCCAGTTAAATCATCCCAATACCGTAAAA
>NW_020956007.1:246582-253221 GCF_003031625.1 Empidonax traillii | reverse complement strand
AGTCTAACTACCTCCTGCCTTTTTAAAGGTGTTTCAGGGCCAGTTAAATCATCCCAATACCGTAAAACCAAAGCAAGAGGGGTTCCCTCTGGAATCTCCTCCTTAGCTTGTGTACATCCCATGTTAACAAACAGCACACGAGGAAAATGACAGGTCTAACTTAGAAGTCACAGCCACAGACACACACACACTGCAGACTTTGTATACAGACACTACCAGGTTCAGGCAGAAACACAGAATTTTAAGCGGGGAGGCGTCCCCCCCCTCTCCGGCCACACCTGGCCAACAAGAAACCTGAAATCCTCCTGCCTGCCCTAACTTAAACTTTCCTGGGCAGTTCCACTGCCCACTCCAGCAAAAATCCCTTTGCCAACAGACTGGGAAAACACTGACTTTGGGCCCAAGTCCAAGCTTCCCTCCCAGCCTTACCGTATTCCCTAGCCCTGGGGAACTCCTTCCTGCAGCTGCTAATTACAATTCTCTAGGAGTTTTTGTTCTTTATCTTACCTCCTCCACGTGCGGTTCCGAGAAGCTGGGCCCCCCGAGATCAGAGCAGGAATTCTTCAAGATAGGCTGGCCGGGAAGAAATCCCTGCGAAATGAAATACCGATCCAGAGGAGTCACAGGTCTCAATTTCCCCGTACGGAGTCACCAAAACTGTTGCCTAAATGGCTGTGAGGAAAAAAAGACTCCAAGCCAAATTAGGTAGGAGATAAGATAAGGATACAAAGGTTTAATGAGCCCCCAGGCTTTCTGGAATAACCCCCAGCTCGCGCGCTCCCGAAATCGAGATGTTCACAGTTTTATAATGATTTTCGCCCAATCCCCGTCCTGCCACTATCCAGGTTCTGTCCCTGCCACGCCTCTTGGAAATTGGGTCTGGGGGTGTTTTGAGACCCCCTCTTCTTCATCTTCATCTTCCTCAGAGCACATAATGTCCTTGGAGGCCTTCCAGAAATCTAGGCCTGAAGGTTGTTGGGTCTATGTCTATATCTTCTTGCCCAGGGTTAGGATGTTCTTGCCTTGAAAAAGAGACTAAATATGCTAAAGAATTTAGGGAATTGATATGGGAATGAGTAACAGGGGTTTGAGCTGGTGTGTTAAGGGTAAAGGGTAATATTGCTGCTACTCTAAAATCTACTTTTACTACATAACTACTTCTAAGATCTACAAAAATTAAAAAATCAAAACATCAAAACTCCAAGGTATCAAGAGGACTGCAGAATGCTATTTTTAATAAGTTGCCAAAGTGCTTCGGAAGAGGGATCTGTGGAATGATCGATTCTGGATTGAAGATTTGCCTGGAAACTGTCTCTCACTGTATCTGTTTGAAGATTGTTAACTTGGAGTCTTCTCCTTGGAATACCACCCCTTTTAGGTTTGAGTTTAGAGTGGAGGCTAAGTTTACAACACACAAATCAATGATTTGTTTGGCATTCTGCACTAGGCATCACACGGGTATGATGAACATCGCAGATATAACAAACCGATAAACCAGCAAAAGGAAAAGTAAACAATTCAATTTTTGCGCCCTTTGGTGCAATTCCAACCATAGTCAATAGGGGGTGCCGTTGGATCACTGGAGATGCAGAACTTGTAATGTCCGGAGCCTGCCACCCGGGTATGCCAGAGAAACCAATCCAACAAAAAAAACAGGACCTTCTTTCCCTTCCCACACACTGGAAAGGGGAGAGAGAGAGGGGAAAAGGGGTCAGACAATTTCACTTACTCTGGCTGGTTGAAAACTGCTCTGCCCAGTCCTTTATCTCTCTCTCTCTCTCTCTCGGGGGAGCTCCGTGCTCAGGGAAAAACGGTGAAAGGGAAAAAAGCAAAAACCTCCAGGGGAGGAAGAAAAAAAAAAAAAAAACAGGTCTTATCTGGTGAAAAATCCAGGCGAGGTTCCTGGCTGGCTCAGCTGAGAGCAGAGAGCTGAGGCAGCACCCAGCCACCCCTCCCACCTTCTTCCAGCCACAGTTAGCCCCCAACTCCTCCTCCCCGTTGCCCAGGAGAAGAGAGAAAAAAGTAAAGTGCAATTCCTTATCTGCCCCATTTCCTAGGAGACTAATTTGCGTCCATCAGCCATGGAGCTAGGTCTTTTGTTCACCTAAGTACTCACCTAATAGCTATGCACAGAGGGTCAGGGGGGAAGGAAAAAAATTCTTTGCCTGGTTTACAAGAGCTAGCTAAACCATGACACGCGTTTAACCAACCAGGTGAAGGGTGGAGATGAGCTTTGGTTAGACCACCTTTCCTAGGCCCCTCTCCATGTGGAGCAAGCAGTGCTCTCCTTGAAAAAGTCTGCTTGGTCATTCAGGATGCTGCCGAATGACACTGTCATCTCCGGGGTCAGTCTCATGCCACCAATGTCCTGAACTGCCTGAGTTCAGGGTTAGGATTGTGGCTTCCAGTGCACCTTATCACCTGCTGTTTCATCCCTCGCCCATCGCTGCAGGGTTTTACAAGTGTGGATATATCCTTCAAGCCTGCACAGTGGATTTTTTAGGTAAGGCACAGCATGTGCAAAACTGGTCCCACCCTTTACTCCTAAGGTTCATCTGCCAGGGCCTAGCAGGCTTGGACAGTGACAGCGAGGTGCTCAGGATGTAGATTTAATTAGGGTAACCTTCTCTTAGATGGATGACCTTACAGGGCTAAGCGAGCTCCATCTGCCCAGGTTTGAAATTAGAGTTATCCTTCTCTTTGGATGACTGCTGGAAGGCTAGTGAGTCCATCCTGCCCATGGACGCATTTTATTTGACCCTTCAGTTTTGACCTGTCTGGCATGGGAGACCCTGCCGGAGGTATATACCACCGCCAACACATCTCACAACCTCATAGGGGCACATAAAGCTTCTTGCCCACTAAAATGATTGGGGCAAGCCTTTCATTCCCTACTTTGCCCCCCAGCCTCCTACACTCAAACCCAGGGAAATTCCCTTGCCCTAAACACCCTTCCAGGACACTGTAATTCTGAAACAAACCATTTCCGGGCAGTAGCTGCAGGTGAGCCAAAACAAATCGTTCTATTGCAACAATGCCGGAACAGAAGCCATCCCAAACACACCCCTGAGTGGGGCGAGCACACAGATAAGGTGACCTCTCACCCACCAGAGAGTATCATGACCTCAGCCCAGCTTTAAACCCCCAACCCCCAAGGAAAAAAAACAACAAAACAAAAAAAAATCCCAGAAACAACCACTACCCCACTACCTACCACAACATCACCCTCTCCCCCACCGTGTCACCATAGGACTGCCCTGCCAGCCCTCTCGTCGGTCCAGGGATCCCGACCCCCTCCTCCTCCCCCAAATTGGACTTGCAAACCTCTGTGTGCTCCGAAGTTCCTCCTCTCCACTCCTCAGCCCTGCCACCTGCCGGGGGCTTCGGTGCGGCCACCAACCAGGGTCTAGTCTTCACATGTTCATGATAATTTTAATCAGGATTAAAACCAGGGAGAAAGAAACTTTGATTTATGTAGATGATTTTTTTTTTGCTTTGCATTTGTACTTGGTAGTTATCTTCATTCTCACTGACTGGCATAATGATTAACACAAGCTGATTTTCAATGTATATTGATACATTTCAATATCTTTTTTATTTTAGCATAAAAATATACACACACTGAGAGTGCAAGAATAACTGTAATTTGTTCAGATGCTTATATTTACATTCCTATAATTTCAAAAACTGGCAAAAGACTTTCCTTTATTAAATGACGATTTAATTTGGTATTTATATCAAAATGCATTGGGCTGGAAATTAAAAATAAATTTAAATCACAGAATCACAGAATGGGTAAGTTTGGAAGGGACCACAAATGGGGTCATCTGGTCCAACCTCCCTGCTCAAGCAGGGTCTTCCTAGAGTACATGGCACAGTATTGCATCCAGATCATCCTTGAATATCTCCAGTGAGGAAGACTCCACTAACTTTCTGTGCAATCTGTTCCAGTGCTTAGTCACCTGCAAAGTAAAGAAATTCTTCCTTATATTCAGGTGGAACTTTCTGTGGATCAGTTTCTGCCCATTGCCTCTTGTTCTATTGCTTGGCACCACCGAAAAGAGTCTGGGTCTATCCTCTTGACACCCTCCCTTCAGATACTTATAGACATTATAAGGTCTCCTCTCAATTGTCTCTTCTCTAGACTAAACAGGCCCAACTCCCTCAGCCTTTCCTCATAAGATAGATGCTTCAGTCCCTTAATGTTATAGTTTAGCTAAATGAAAAAGATTTTTTTGTTGTTGTTGAATTTTTTCATATCATCATGTGGTTTTGGAGGATGCAAGGGCAACACCTCCATCCCCCCCTTTCTCTCTCTGTGCAGGGCAGGGAGGAGTGGGGGCTCCCCACAGGAAGTACCATGAGAGCTTAGGAAGGATAAAACTACAACACTACTGGAACTCCCTGTCTCTGGTTCCTGGGGCTGCAACTGGGAGGGAGTTGCCAGCCACTGCACCCCTGGAGCTGCTCCACACCACAGCTTTGCGGTTCCTGTGCTGGGCAGGAGCCCTCCCATTTGCCGCAGCCACCAGCCAGGGAAATATCCTTCTGCTGTGTATGGTTAGCAGTTGCTACCCACCACCGCCCCATGCGTGTTGGATAAAAGCTGTCCCATTGCCACAGTGATGACCATGTTCTGAGGGCTGCTGGCGCCTCTGACAGTTGTGGCTGCAGTCACACAGAAAGGACTTAAGAACTCCCCTTTGTGAATTTTTCACTTGTCACCTGTTAATGCAGCCATGATTCTACTCTGGCTACATCGCAATTAAGTGACCCCATTTGGACCATGCTGCTGTCTCCATAGCCCAGAACTGAAAGAGTGGGTTTAGGTGACTTGTTTTCTGTTATTCTCTGGGGCTTTTTTTGTTCTATTTTGTTCTCAATTTTTAGTAATACTGTCATTAATTTTCATACTTCACTCAAACATCTTGCAATTTCAAAAAAATTTGTGATTTGGGGAGGGGGAGGGTGTTTCTATTCTATCGGAGGTCCTGCCTCCTTGGACCTATTGTCAGTAAACCAAGACATCTAATCATTTTTGTAGCTCTCTGCTGGACTTGCTCCAGGACCTCAATGTTTTTCTTGTACTGGGGAGCCCAGAACTGGACACAGTACTCCAGTTGCATAAAATATTTATTTAATTGTATTGAACGGTCTTTAACATATGGCATCATTTTTTTTCCTTATAAACAGGAAATGTGTTTAAAAATAGCCATATTACTAAATGAACCAAGCAGAGACATTATTTAGTGATCTATTTCCTGTCTCCAGGAACTAATACTTATATGCCTAACATGCAGATAAATGGCTAGTGAGATTATCAGAAGTGCCTATAGGGTCTAGTGCCTCATTTCCCATGAAGTCAATAGGAGTTAGACATTTAAACTGTAGGAGAAATTTTGAAACTCCCACCGGTCATCTGTCTCCATCTCCAGGCACCAAAATATCTTTGGAAATCTGATCCTTCACCATTATGGTTTTGACCATGTTATCTTCTCGACTTTTTTTCAACCAAGTCTGCAGTACAAGAGCCTGGTTCCTCAGTTTAGGTGCATATGTTTTGACAAGTAGACTTTTAGGAATAAAGGGGACTATTCAGATTGCCTGGTCTAACCCTCTGTACAGATTGCATCTGATAATTTCTGCACTGACCCTTAATTTGCAGTTAAGCTAAAACATCTTACAGAAAAACATCTGGTCTTAAACATCCCCATCTCCCTTTTCTAATGGTAGTGTCTCAGTTTAAATGAGACACAAGTGTTTTACTGAGGATGAGTTATGAGGAAGACCCAAACTCTTCCCTCTAAGCAATTGTAAATCCAAAATTAGAGGCTCCAATTGAGGAAAATAAAAGTGTGGAAAAAGGAAGAATAACAGTCCTTTATTTAAAGATATATATGTATTGGTAGAAACAACGAAATAAATTAAAACAACCAAACAATACTCCTATACCCCAAAAAAACACCATCCCCTTCAAAACCAACAAATAAAAACCCAGAAAAGTTCAGTTTGTGCGCTTTAGTGCAATTCTAAAACAAAGCCATCAGGGAGCGCTGTTGGATCACTGGTCGTTACCACGTGGGGAGACATCCTCCTGGGTGTACTGGAAAAACCGAAAATGGAGGTCTTCCCTCCCCTCCCTCAACTGGGAAAGGGGAGAGAGAGGATGGAGAGAAAACAAAAGGTCCTTCCCAACAGGAACTCACTCTGTCCTGCAAGCCGAATTGTGAGATATAGTTTTCCTTCTCCCTTTGATGTGCGCAAGAACTGCTGCAAGAAAGAAAAGTGGGAATGGAGAAGGGGAAAACCTCCTGAAACAGTTCCTCTCCTATAGGGAGGGAGTGTCGACCTGCCGGAAGGCAGGAGGGCTCTGCAGAGGGATCTGGATAGACTGGAGAGATGGGCTGACTCCAATGGGATGAAGTTCAACAAGGCCAAGTGCCAGGTCCAGCACTTTGGCCACAACAACCCCCTGCAGCGCTACAGGCTGGGCACAGAGTGGCTGGAGAGCAGCCAGGCAGAAAGGGACCTGGGGGTGCTGATCGACAGGAGGCTGAACATGAGCCAACAGTGTGCCCAGGTGGCCAAGAAGGCCAATGGCATCCTGGCCTGCATCAAGAACAGTGTGGCCAGCAGGAG